>NW_027207694.1:0-141051 GCF_963455315.2 Globicephala melas | reverse complement strand
GAGAAAAGGAACCCTCTTCCACTATTGTTGGGAATATAAATTGATACAGTCATTATGGAGAACAATATGGAATTTCTTAAGAAACTAACAATAGAATTACCATATGATACAGCAATCCCAGTACTGGACATATACCCAGACAAAACCATAAATCAAAAAGAGTCATTCACCGCAATGTTCATTGCATCACTATTTACAATATCGAGGTAATGGAAGCAACCTAAATGCCCACAGACAGACGAATGCATAAAGCTGTGGTACATATATAAAATGGAATATTACTAAGCCATGAAAAGGAATGAAATTGGGTCATTTGTAGAGACGTCGATGGATCTAGAGACTGTCATACAGAGTGAAGTAAGTCAGAAAGAGAAAAACAAATCTTGTATATTCATGCATATATGTGGAACCTAGAAAAACTGTACAGATTAACCATTTTGCAAGGCATAAATAGAGCAACAGATGTAGACAACAAACGTATGGACAACAAGGGGGGAAAGCTGTTGGGGGGGTGGTGGTGGGAGGAGTTGAGAGACTGGGATTGGCATGTATACATTTATATGTATAAAATAGATAACCAATAAGAACCTGCTGTATAAAAATATAAAATAAAATTCAAAATTAAAAAGAAATAAAATTTAAAAAATAAAACAGAAAAAACAATTATTCCCTGCACATACATGTATTTATATGAATAAATTATTTCCATGCTTATATCTGTAAATACAAAAAAGAGGAATAAAATCTACCTTGAACCAAAAACGAAAAAGAGAAAAAAACACAGAACCCACCAGTTACACAGAGGAAAACCGTATCAGGGCACTTGCTCCAGTTGTAAACAATTCTGAAGTTGGTCAGTGGTGGGGAATCATCTCCCATTCAGCCAGCAGCCCCCACGCAACAAGCGTCCTCATTGCAAAGCTGGGGCACCGTGCCGAGGCATCTGTGAGTAAACGTGAGCTGAGCCCCAGGCCAGTTGCTGCTGAACTATTCCCACCCGTCCCAGGTAAAACACCTGAATATATACAAGGACTTGAAAGCCTAGAGGAAGGGCCATAGAGCCACACGAGTGACAGCATGCCAGCCGACTTGGTGCCTGCAGGCCAGCCAGGATGGTCCTGGCCCTGGGTGCTCTTCTGGAAGATTTCCATTTCCCTGCCTGAGATACCCGTCCTGTCCCTGCCCCCACTGCTTTTTTCCTTCCTCACCTCTGCCCAGGGAGAAATTCCAGCAGCAGGTATGGGTGACACATCCTCTTCTTTAGCAGGTGGCAGCCTGGCAACTGCTGCAGAAAGTCCAGCAGAGCCCCACTCACACTGGGCCACCCACAAAGCCGTGGCCTCTCACTCCCTCCCACCAGCCCAGCCCCGAGACTGCTGACAGGGCAGAGAAAATGGCGTCAGGCACGGCTGCAGGGGCTCTTGCTGCCTGAAGTGGTATTTATATTGATCTCAACCCAGGCACACCTGGGGAGGGCTGGCCGGCACGGTAAGGCTGCCCAGGTCAGCCAATCATCACCCCTCAGGGGCTCACAGTTGCAGAAAATGGAACTTGCTGAACCGGCCAGGTCCAAGGAACAGGTGTGGGCTCCTGAGAGTCAGGATAGACAAGGGGCTGCAGCTTTGGCTTGTTTTCTAATCATTTTATCTGGCCCATGCGTGGGAGACAACTTCAAGAAAACCCTCTCCTAATGAGAGGAACCCAGGAGTCAGGGAGAGGAGGGGTGGGTGGTGGTTGGAGACAGAGGCCTGGTGCCCCGGGTGCAGTGGAAGTCTCTGGAAGACCAGGTGGAGGGAGGCCTCACGGAGTGATGCCCAGGGTCACAGACCTGTCGCAGCTGCTGTTTGTTAGTTCAAGTCCTGCTCTGAGGTGCTCTGTGTCAGCTCTGAGCGACAGGTGAGCTGGGGGTGCTCTGCAATGAGGGCTATGTGCACGGTTCCTGTGTGCCCAGCCCTGCCACGGTACCTGCAAGGGTAGCTCTGTATCCTGGGAGGGGCCTGATCACAAGAGCCCCGTGGGCTGGGGTGGGGGTGGGGTACCTGCCCAGGTGAGCTCCATATTCTGCGATTGGTCTGACCACGAGAGCCCCATGGGCTGCTGGGGACCTGGTAAAGGATGTCAAGACAGTCAGTGAAGCCACCGAGGATATACCTCCAGTTGCTCCTAATTCCTACACCCTGCTGGTCATTCTACCAACCACCAGGACATGGTATTCTGTATTAGTCTTCAATGATGCCTTCTTTTGTATTCCATTAGTCCCAGAGTCACAAGAAATTTTGGCTTGTGAGTGGCAGGACTCAACATACAACTAAAACAATACTTCCGGGCCGTCTGGCCCCAAGGGTGCAAAAATTCCCACACCGTCTTTGGGGAAAGCTTAGCTAAAGACCTAAAAGTTCTACCTCTGGAAAAGGAAACCCTCCTTCAATATGCAGACGACATTCTGATCGCCAGCCCTACTAAGGAGGCCTCTGAACTACCAAGCCAATAAAGGATAGAAGTTGTCCAAGAAAAAGCTCAAATATCACAGACTGCGGTGACCTGCTTGGGCTTCATTCTCACACAAGGTCAGAGAAGCCCATCCCAGGAAAGGGAAGAAACCATTTTCAGCCTTACCCCTTTCTAAAACTAGAAGACAGCTTAGGGGTTCCTGGGGAGGCCAGGGTTTGCTGCTTCTGGATCCCTAACTACAGTCTACTAGCTGGGCCTCTATATGAAACACTGAAAGGAAAAGATGATGATCCTTTTGAATAGAATCCAGAAGTGGCCTTTCAAGAATGGAAAGAGCAGTCAATTCAGACCCTTGCCCTGGAACTCCCTAATTTAGATAAACCCTTTGACCTTTACATTCCCGGTGAAAGGTGAATCGCCATTGGAGAATTAGTGCAAAAACTGGGACCACTTGAAATGGAACAATGCAAGAATGCCATCCAGGTAGGATAAACTACGGTCACTAAGGAGCTTGGCCCACTGCCACATCTGGCCAAGATACTGGCGGTATCTAAAAACCTGGAAATCAGCAGCCCAAAAGGCCACCTCCCTCCTAAGGGAAAAGGACCCCACGTGGTGATCCTAACCACCAACCATGCCCTGAAGTTGCAGGGTTCGCTCCGTGGGCACACCGACCTCGAGTGAGGAGGCCCTCCAACTCCAACATCCAGAGAGATAACCGGGGGCAACAGGGCACCATGACGACTCGTGTGAACATCACTTGACCTGGAGTTTCTCTCATAAAACAACAAGAGTGTGTCCCAAAAGAGTAGACTACTGCTTGCAGGACTTACTGCACCCAGAGGGGAGCTAATAATCTTGGCGGGGGAACAGTATACCACACTGTCACCATAGAAAAGCCTACAGACACCGTGATGATGGTGGCCAATAAGACCGGCTGGACTCCTGTTTACTTCAAAAGGCTGTTGACTCAGTAGCCATCATGGTCCTTATCACCACTGACCCTGGACTGTCTGGGAGTTGAGCGGGCAGGGCTCTGACACCTGGTGCTGTTTGTACGTTAATTCAGGGGCCTAATTGAAGAAAGCGCAGACTACTGGTCAGAGCATCTAGGCTGGCAGAAACGGTCAGCCTAAGGTGGCCGAACAAATGTGGGGCGGGGTGAAACCGGCCCCCACAGCGTCTCTGCACATCTCTTTCCTGGACCCTTAAAGGTCATTAGAATGTATAACACTTCCAATGCTGGTGCTCAGGTGGACGAGCAGGGAGGCAGGGGTCCTGGGGACAATCAACGTCACCGGGAGGCTGCTGGGGAGAAGCTCTGACCCTCGCCCCAGGGTATGAGGGCTCCCAACTCAGCACTCAGCAGTTACAGAAGAAGGGTCTGCACCCTCAGCACTCCAAGAATGAGGAACGGGACAAAAGGCAGAGGAGGGGTTTGTCCCCAGCAAAGCCCATTAAAAATCCCTGGGAGATAAAAATAGAATCTGGGCAATAAAGTCAAGTCTAACCTTTTTTATCCTTTGTGCTTTGTCTAATTTCACGTGCTCCTAGGGTCCCGCATGCAGAGGTTCCACACCCGGCACTTCAGACCAGATTTCCTAGTGCAGAATGGCTGGGTCGACACCTCAGCTCCTGGGGCCCAGTGCAGACTCCACGATATAGAGCCTGAGCTACAGCCAACCCGGCCCTCGAGAGCTCCGCCGCCTCCCTCCCTCCCACTGACTCTGACAGGATCTCTACACAGCAGCCCAGCCCACAGCCCACGGGGTAGTGCATGCTCTCACCTCTCCATTCTCTGATCAAAATATAAAGTTTCCTTTGCTTGTGAACCAAACTCAGTCTCGATCTGTTGGCCCCAATGACACTGGGCAGGGGGACACTTGTTGGGGTCCACTCTGGAGGATCAGTAACAGAAATTGAGACTATTGTAACCTCAATGAACAGATGTGTGAGCCAAACTGTAGTTAACATAGAACAGTGTATAAGGCTCGGGTAAAATAAGATGTTTCTAACACTTCCATTTGATATTTCCATCACTTTTTATAAGCAAGTTCAGTGAAAAGGTTTGTCTTATTCGTCAGGTCAATATTAGAGAAACGAAGTGATTTCTTTCCAAGGATGTACATCTAATAATCTTGGTTAAACCTTCAATCTTGTTTTAAATGCTTTTCCATTGAAAATGATACCTCTCTTTCAGCTCCCCCATTTCTGAGAAGTATAAAATCTTATAATTTATTATTACCAAAGGGGAAAGGTGGGAGGAGGGATAAATTAACAGTTTGGAATTAACACATACACACTGCTATGTATAAAATAGATCATCAACAAGGAACTACTGTATAGCACAGGGAACTACACTCAACATTTTGCAATAACCTATAAGGGGAAATAATCTGAAAAAGAATAGATATTTTTATTGACATCATCTATCAATGATAGTTAAAGTGTAGCCTAAGGGAAGCTGGTGGTGAGTGCTTCTGACCCTGAAGACTTCAATCATCTAAAGTTTGGACTCTGCCTACTTCCCAAGGCCCTTAATGAACATATGTGTAGCCGTAGCTTAAAAACTTCCTCAGTTTGGGTTTCGGGGAGACACTGATTTTGAAAAAGCCCTGGTGTTCTCCTTACATGAATGGGACTCTTCCTACTGCTAAAACATGTCTGTCACACCCAGAGGATGGTATACCGTCTGATCGGGAAGAGTTTGGAAAAGGCATCTCATCTCCTCATCTCCTGGTGCTCGGGTTCACCCCTCCAGCGTCTTTACTAACAGTCTCCCCACTTGGAGATGTCAGCACTGTCAACATCCTGTTGCGTACAGTTTGGAATTTGTCCAGAGGATGAAGCGGAAGGATGAGGAACAATGAGAGACAAGTCCTAGGTGTTCAGACAGGCACATGTCACTCTAATTTCCAATCAGGAAGACGAATTGACCAAAGGCTAGGGTTGCCCATGGAAACAGTATAGGGCTTGAGGAAATCCCGCTGCTTTGTGGCCAGTTCCCATAAACACAAGTTGAACAATGGAACTCAGGGGCAGTAAAATTCACAAAACTGCAGAGTTGAAAATATCCATCACTGAAAAATGTCTTGAGGAAAGTCAGAGAAAAGGACTTGTAAGCAAGGGAGAATGGCAGGAAAGGGATTTGAGGAGGTAGAAAGGACTCGCCATTAAGCACAAGAAAAGGAGCTGAACATTGCCAACATTGCCAACATTGCAGTTGGCCAAAAAGGGTGTATGCGTTTTTTTCTGTATATATTCAAGAAAAGGGCATACACTTTTTTAGCCAACCAAACAGGTGGGCACTGGAAGTCAATACTACAAAAGATATCACTTCGCATCAGTCAGAAGAGCCATCCTCATAAAGCGTAAACAACAGAAATGCAGGACAGGGCAACGAGAAGAGGGAGCCCTGTGAGACTTATAGTGGAAATGTATATTGCCAACGGCCATTCTGGAGAAGTGTATTGTGTTTACTAAAGCATCTAAAAAATGAGCTACAGAGCATAGGGCACTTGCACTCATGGGCGTATATCTTGGGAAAAACAAAAATCGAGAGGACACAGGCACCCCAATGTTTACCCCCTCTCTGTTTAAAAGATCCTCGACTAGGATATAACTTAAATGTCTCTGGAGGGAAAAAATGGATAGAGATGTGGTACTTAGGTAGAGTGGAATATTATTCAGCCTGGAAATCAATGAAATATGGCCAGTTGTAACAACTCCGGAGGAGTTACGTATGATCATTCTAAGTGACAGAATTCAAAAAGAAAAAGACACATATCATAAGATATCACTTAAAGGTGGAATCCAAAATGGCTACACATGAAATAAATTACAAAACAAAAACATAGTCAAATATGTAGAAAACACGCATAAGGCTGCTAAACGGGAAAAGTGGGGAGGGGTGAGGCATCATCCAGGAGGTTGAAATTAGCAAAGATACCATTCCAAATACCAAACTGATAATCAACAAGGCCTACACGGTAGCTAAAAGAACTGCACTCAGCACACTCAAGTCACCGGAAAAGAATATATACGACTGGTAAGAATCTGAAAAAGAATTTATTGATGACTCTCTGTACGTGAATCAAGTGGATGTACAGCAGCAAGAAACAGAGCTTTGAAAATCAGCTGTAACCAATATAGTAATAAATTGAAAAAAATAAACGACAGAGAGACAGAGAAAACCTCTTACAACTTTTCCTCAGGGACGGTGATGCAACATGGATTGAACACATCTAGACCCACAGCAGGATGAGACATAAGGCTGGAAACTGTTTGCGCTAAGAGAAATGTGAGGTTGGGTGAGGAAATGCACACCCTTTAAAGTAATACTACCTGGTACCCATTCAATGGGTCCCAAATCTGCAGGTTCAAGGGATCTTCCTACAGCTAAAACATGCATGGAAAACCCAGAGGACTGTACACCATGTGATCGGGAGATGTGTCTAAAATGCACCTCATTTATCCTCTCCTGGTGCTCCTGTTCACCATTCCAGCCATGTTACTTAGAATCTCCCCACTTGGAGAATCAGCACATTTAAACTTCTGTTTCACACATTTTGCAAATTGTGAGGAGGATGAACGGGAAGAGGGGGAACCAATGAGAGAATAGTTGTAGGGGTTTGGACGGGCACATATCACTCTAATTTCCCATTAAGAATAAGAATTAAAGAAAGGCTCAGCCTGCCTCGCCGGAGCCAAAATAGGGCCTGAAGCAATCCTGCGGGTTTGAGGCCAGCTCACAAAAGAGCAACTTAAAAAATGGAGCTCAGGGTCACTGCAATTCACAAACCTGCAGAGTTATAAATGAAAACTAACGTCCAAAAATGTGTTGAGGTAAGGCAAAGAAGAGGATCTGAATGCAAGACAGAATTGCAAGAAACAGATTTCAAGAGATAGATTGGACTCGTCTTTAATGCACATGAAAAGCGGCAGAATTTCGACAATGATGCAGTTGGCCCAAAAGGGCGTATGCGTTTTTTCCTGATTATATCCAGGAAAAAACGCATACGCACTTTATGGGCAACGAAGCAAGCAAGCAATGCAAATGTGCACAACAAAGAAGTCTCACTTCCCACCAGTCAAAAGGGCCATCCTAAAAAAGTGTAAAATCCAGAAAGGCAGGACAGGCCATGGAGAAGAGGGAGCCTTTATACGCTGATGGGCAGTGTGTGAACTGCCGAGAGCCACTCTGGAGAAGTGTATGGTGGTTCCTAAATCATCTAAAAAACAGAGCACAGAGCATAGGACACTTCCAATCATGGGAGTATATCTAGGGAAGTCTAAAAATCAAGAAGACACAAGCACACCACAGTTTAGGACTACTCTGTTTACAAGAACCTCAACTTCAGTACACCTTAAATATCCCAGGAAAGAGAACAATGGATAAAGAAGATGTGGTACTTATGTACAATGGAATATCTCTTCACCATGAAATCAATGTAATAAGGCTAGTAGAAGGATAAAGAGTGGATTTAGGTCCGATAATACTACTTGAAATAAGTCAAACAGAAAAAGAAACATATCATAAGATATCACTTATAGAGGGAGGGTAAATATGGCTGCACAAGAAATGAATTACAGAACAGAACAGTGTCTCACATTTAGAAAACACACTTATGTCAGCTTAAGGGGAAAGGAGAGGTGGGGTGATGCATAAAACCAGAGTTTGAAATTAGCACAGATACCGTTCAATAAACCAAATAGGTATTAGACAAGATCTACACCTTGCTCAATGAACTGGCCTCAACACACCCTATACACCGCAGAGAAATATATCTGAGTAATAAGAATCTTAAAACCCATGTATTGATATATCTCCATAAGGGAATCAAGTGTGTGCAGAGCGGCACAAACACAGCAGTGAAAATGAGCTAAACCCCATTATAGAAATAAATTTTAAAAAGAAAACGCTGAAACAATGAAAGAGAGAAAAATTCTTACAAAATTCGCTCAGGGGATGTGATGCAACCTGGATTGCAACCTGGATTGACCACATATAAACCCACAGCTGGATAAGACATAAGGCTGGACACTTGGGGCTGAGAGGATTGGTGAGCTTTGGTGAGCAACTGCCGAAAGTTTAATGCAATACTTCATGCTACTCAGTCCAAGGGTCCCAACACTCCAGGTTGAAGGGAATCTTCCTACAGCTAAACCATGCTTGGGAAACCCAGCGACTGGTATACCATATGATCGGGAAAGGTTTCTAAAACGCACCTCATTTTTCCTCTCCTGGGGCTGCGGATCGACATTCCAGCCGCTTTACTAACAACATCCCCACATGGAGTCAATGCCTTTAAGTTCTGGTATCGCACAGTCTGCAGTTAGTGTGGAGGATGAATGGGAATAGGGGGAACCAGTGAGAAACAAGCTATAGCGGTTTCAATGGGCACATGTCACTCTAATGCCACATCAGTAAGAAGAATTAACCAAAGGCACAGCAAGGTGCCCCAGAAGAAAAATAGGGCTTCAAGGAATCCTGTGGTTATGGGGCAAGACCACAAAAATAAGAGCTGAAAAGTGGGGCTAAGGGCCACCGCAATTCAAAAAGCTGCAGAGTTATAAAGGCCAACTATTTTCAAAAAATATATTGAGGTAAGGCTATGAAGAGACATTGAAAGCAAGGCAGAATTGCAGGAAACCGATTTCACGAGGTAGACTGGAATTGCATTGAAAACATATGAAGAGAGTCAGAACCTCGACAATGATGCACTTGGCCAAAAAGGGCGTATGTGTTTTTTCCTGAATATATTCAGGAAAAAACGCATACACACTTTTTGGCCAACCAAGCAAGCTTGCAAAGGAAATGTGCACTACAATGAAGTCTCACTTCCACCTGGTCAAAAGGGCCATCTGAAAAAAAGTGTAAAATCCATAAAGGCACGACAGGGCATGGAGAACTGGGAGCCTTCTTATGCTGATGGGCGGGATGTAAATTGCCAACAGCCACTCTGGAGAAGTGTATGGTGTTTCCTGAAACATCTAAAAAACAAAGCAACAGAGCCTAGGGCACTTCCACTTATGGTCCTATAGATTAGGGAAATTAAAATTAAAAAGACACAGCCACCCCAAAATTTGGGACGGCTCTGTTTACAAGAACCTCGTTTACGGTACAAGTTCAATATCGCAGAAAGTGAAAAATGGATAAAGAACTTGTGGTACTTACGTACAATGCAATATCACTCAGCAATGAAATCTATGTCATCAGGCCCTTAGCAGCACAATGAGTGGATTCAGGTATGATGATTCTAACTGAAATAAGTCACACAGAAAAAGAAACATCATAAGATATCAGTAATACACGGAATGTAAACTTGGCTACTCAGGAACTGAATTACAGAACAGAACAGGGTCTCCAATTTAGAAAACCAACTTATGCTTGCTTAAGGGTAAAGGTGAGTTGGGGTGCTGCATAAAACCAGAGATTGAAATGAGCACAGATAAAGTTCCTTAAGCCAAATATGGAATAGACAAGAGCTACTCCTTGCTCAACGAAATGGACTCAACACCCCATATTAAAGGCCTAAGATTATACCTGACTAGTAAGAATCTTAAAACGTATGGATGGCTATGTCTGAAAGAGAATCAAGCGTGTGTACAGGGGCATAAATGCAGCAGTGATAGGATTGGAGAGGTTCGGTGAGCAAATGAAGACCCTTTGAAGTCATATTGCATGGTACCCATTCCACGGGTTTCAACTACCCAGGTTTAAGGTATTCTTCCTTCAGCTAAAACATGAATGTGGAACCCAGAATATGATCAACCATGTGATCGGGGGACGTGTTCAAATATGTCTCAGTTTTCGTACCCTGGTACTCGGGTGCAACATTCCAGACGCTTTACTAACACTCTCCCGACTTGGAGAGTCAGTCCCTTTAACCTCCTGTTTGGCCCAGTTTGCAATTTCTGCGGAAGATGAACAGGAATAGCGAGAACCAATGAGAGACTAGCTGGAGGTGTCTGGACGGGCAAATTTAACTCTCATTTCCCACCAGGAAGAGGAAATAACCAAAGGCTCATCATGCCGTGCCGGAACCAGATTAGGGCCTGAAGCCATCCTGCGGTGTTGCGGCCAGGTCACAAGAAAGCGAGTTGAAGAAAGGAGCTCAGGGGCACTGTAATTCACAAACCTGCAGAGTTATAAATGACAGCTATCGTCCAAAAATATACTGAAGTAAGGCTGCCAAGAGGACTTGAAAGCGGGGCAGAATTGCAGGAAACCGATTTCAGGAAGTAGACTGGAATTGCATTGAAAGCATAGGAAAAGAGGCAGAACGTCCACAATGATGCACTTGGCCAAAAAGGGCGTATGCGTTTTTTCCTGAATATATTCAGGAAAAAACGCATACGCCCTTTTTGGCCAACCAAGCAAGCTTGCAAAGGAACTCTGCACTACAATGAAGTCTCACTTCCCCCCGGTCAAAAGGGCCATCTGAAAAAAGTGTAAAATCCAGAAAGGCAGGACAGGCCATGGAGAACTGGGAGCCTTGTTATGCTGATGGGCGGGATGTAAATTGCCAACAGACACTCGGGAGAAGTGTATGGTGTTTCCTGAAACATCTAAAAAACAAAGCAACAGAGCCTAGGGCACTTCCACTTATGGTCCTATAGCTTAGGGAAATTAAAATCAAAAAGACACAGCCACCCCAAAGTTTGGGACGGCTCTGTTTAAAACAACCTCATTTACAGTACAAGTTCAATATCACAGAAAATGAAAAATGGATAAAGAAGTTTGGGTACTCAAGTACAATGCAATATCACTCAGCAATGAAATCTATGTCACCAGGCCCTTAGCAGCACAATGAGTGGATTCGGGTATGGTGATTCTAACTGAAATAAGTCACACAGAAAAAGAAACTTCAATAAATATCACTAATACATGGAATGTAAACTTGGCTACAGAGGAACTGAATTACAAAACAGAACAGGGTCTCAAATTGAGAAAACCAACTTATGCTTGCTTAAGGGGAAAGTTGAGTTGGGGTGCTGCATAAAACCAGAGATTGAAATGAGCACAGATAAAGTTCCTTAAGCCAAATATGGAATAGACAAGAGCTACTCCTTGCTCAACGAAATGACTCAACACCCCATATTAAACAACTAAGAATGTACCTGACTAGTAAGAATCTTAAAATCGATGGATTGTTATGTCTCCGAAAGAGAATCAAGCGTGTGTACAGGGGCATAAACGCAGCAGTGATAGGATTGGAGAGGTTCAGTGAGCAAATGAAGACTCTTAGAGGTCATATTGCATGGTACCCATTCCACGGGTTTCAACTACCCAGGTTTAAGGTATTCTTCCTTCAGCTAAAACATGCATGTGGAACCTAGAGTATGATCAACCATGTGATCGGGAGACGTGTTCAAATATGTCTCAGTTTTCGTACCCTGGTACTCGGGTGCAACATTCCAGACGCTTTACTAACACTCTCCCGACTTGGAGAGTCAGTCCCTTTAACCTCCTGTTTGGCCCAGTTTGCAATTTCTGGGGAAGATGAACAGGAATAGGGAGAACCAATGAGAGACTAGCTGGAGGTGTCTGGACGGGCAAATTTAACTCTCATTTCCCACCAGGAAGAGGAAATAACCAAAGGCTCAGCGTGCCGTGCCGGAACGAGATTAGGGCCTGAAGCCATCCTGCGGTGTTGCGGCCAGCTCACAAGAAAACGAGTTGAAGAAAGGAGCTCAGGGGCACTGTAATTCACAAACCTGCAGAGTTATAAATGACAACTATCGTCCAAAAATATACTGAAGTAAGGCTGCCAAGAGGACTTGAAAGCGGGGCAGAATTGCAGGAAACCGATTTCAGGAGGTAGACTGGAATTGCATTGAAAGCATAGGAAAAGAGGCAGAACGTCCACAATGATGCACTTGGCCAAAAAGGGCGTATGCGTTTTTTCCTGAATATATTCAGGAAAAAACGCATACGCCCTTTTTGGCCAACCAAGCAAGCTTGCAAAGGAAATCTGCACTACAATGAAGTCTCACTTCCCCCCGGTCAAAAGGGCCATCTGATAAAAGTGTAAAATCCAGAAAGGCAGGACAGGCCATGGAGAACTGGCAGCCTTGTTATGCTGATGGGTGGGATGTAAATTGCCAACAGACACTCGGGAGAAGTGTATGATGTTTCCTGAAACATCTAAAAAACAAAGCAACAGAGCCTAGGGCACTTCCACTTATGGTCCTATAGCTTAGGGAAATTAAAATCAAAAAGACACAGCCACCCCAAAGTTTGGGACGCCTCTGTTTACAAGAACCTCGTTTACAGTACAAGTTCAGCATCGCAGAAATTAAAAAATGGATAAAGAATTTGTGGTATTTACTTACAAAGCAGTATCACTCAGCAATGAAATCTATGTCATCAGGCCCTTAGCAGCACAATGAGTGCATTCAGGTATGATGATTCTAACTGAAATAAGTCACACAGAAAAAGAAACATCATAAGATATCAGTAATACACGGAATGTAAACTTGGCTACACAGGAAATGAATTACAGAACAGAACAGGGTCTCAAATTTAGAAAACCAACTTATGCTTGCTTAAGGGGAAAGGTGAGTTGGGGTGCTGCATAAAACCAGAGATTGAAATGAGCACAGATAAAGTTCCGTAAGCCAAATATGGAATAGACAAGAGCTACTCCTTGCTCAACGAAATGGACTAAACACCCCATATTAAACGCCTAAGAATGTACCTGACTAGTAAGTATCTTAAAACCTATGGATTGCTATGTCTCCGAAAGAGAATCAAGCATGTGTACAGGGGCATAAACGCAGCAGTGATAGGATTGGAGAGGTTCGGTGAGCAAATGAAGACCCTTTGAGTCATATTGCCTGGTACCCATTCAACGGGTCTCAACTCTCCAGGTTTAAGGTATTCTTCCTTCAGCTAAAACATGCATGTGGAACCCAGAGTATGATCAACTGTGTGAACGGGAGACGTGTTTAAATATGTCTCAGTTTTCCTCCCCTGGTACTCGGGTGCAACATTCCAGACGCTTTAATAACACTCTCCCCACTTGGAGAGTCAGCGCCTTTAACCTCCTGTTTGGCCCAGTTTGCAATTTCTGCGGAAGATGAACAGGAATAGGGAGAACCAATGAGAGACTAGATGGAGGTGTCTGGACGGGCAAATTTAACTCTCATTTCCCACCAGGAAGAGGAAATAACCAAAGGCTCAGCGTGCTGTGCCGGAACCAGATTAGGGCCTGAAGCCATCCTGCGGTGTTGCGGCCAGCTCAAAAGAAAGCGAGTTGAAGAAAGGAGCTCAGGGACACTGTAATTCAAAAACCTGCAGAGTTATAAATGACAACTATCGTCCAAAAATATACTGAAGTAAGGCTGCCAAGAGGACTTGAAAGCGGGGCAGAATTGCAGGAAACCGATTTCAGGAGGTAGACTGGAATTGCATTGAAAGCATAGGAAAAGAGGCAGAACGTCCACATTGATGCACTTGGCCAAAAAGGGCGTATGCGTTTTTTCCTGAATATATTCAGGAAAAAACGCATACGCCCTTTTTGGCCAACCAAGCAAGCTTGCAAAGGAAATCTGCACTACAATGAAGTCTCACTTCCCCCCGGTCAAAAGGGCCATCTGAGAAAAGTGTAAAATCCAGAAAGGCAGGACAGGCCATGGAGAACTGGGAGCCTTGTTATGCTGATGGGCGGGATGTAAATTGCCAACAGACACTCGGGAGAAGTGTATGGTGTTTCCTGAAACATCTAAAAAACAAAGCAACAGAGCCTAGGGCACTTCCACTTATGGTCCTATAGCTTAGGGAAATTAAAATCAAAAAGACACAGCCACCCCAAAGTTTGGGACGGCTCTGTTTACAACAACCTCGTTTACAGTACAAGTTCAATATCACAGAAAGTGAAAAATGGATAAAGAAATTGTGGTACTCACATACAATGCAGTATCACTCAGCAATGAAATCTATGTCATCAGGCCCATAGCAGCACAATGAGTGAATTCGGGTATGGTGATTCTAACTGAAATAAGTCACACAGAAAAAGAAACATCAATAAATATCACTAATACATGGAATGTAAACTTGGCTACAGAGGAACTGAATTCCAAAACAGAACAGGGTCTCAAATTTAGAAAACCAACTTATGCTTGCTTAAGGGGAAAGGTGAGTTGGGGTGCTGCATAAAACCAGAGATTGAAATGAGCACAGATAAAGTTCCTTAATCCAAATATGGAATAGACAAGAGATACTCCTTGCTCAACGAAATGGACTCAAGACCCCATATTAAACGCCTAAGAATGTACCTGACTAGTAAGTATCTTAAAACCTATGGATTGCTATATCTCCAAAAGAGAATCAAGCCTGTGTACAGGGGCATAAACGCAGCAGTGATAGGATTGGAGAGGTTCGGTGAGCAAATGAAGACCCTTTGAAGTCATATTGCATGGTACCCATTACACGGGTCTCAACTCTACAGGTTTAAGGTATTCTTCCTTCAGCTAAATCATGCATGTGGAACCCAGAGTATGATCAACCGTGTGAACGGGAGAAGTGTTCAAATATGTCTCAGTTTTCCTCCCCTGGTACTCGGGTGCAACATTCCAGACGCTTTACTAACACTCTCCCCACTTGGAGAGTCAGCGCCTTTAACCTCATGTTTGGCCCAGTTTGCAATTTCTGCGGAAGATGAACAGGATTAGGGAGAACCAATGAGAGACTAGCTGGAGGTGTCTGGACGGGCAAATTTAACTCTCATTTACCACCAGGAAGAGGAAATAACCAAAGGCTCAGCGTGCCCTGCCGGAACCAGATTAGAGCCTGAAGCCATCCTGCAGTGTTGCGGCCAGCTCAAAAGAAAGCGAGTTGAAGAAAGGAGCTCGGGGCACTGTATTTCACAAACCTGCAGAGTTATAAATGACAGCTATCGTCCAAAAATATACTGAAGTAAGGCTGCCATGAGGACTTGAAAGCGGGGCAGAATTGCAGGAAACCGATTTCAGGAGGTAGACTGGAATTGCATTGAAAGCATAGGAAAAGAGGCAGAACGTCCACAATGATGCACTTGGCCAAAAAGGGCGTATGCGTTTTTTCCTGAATATATTCAGGAAAAAACGCATACGCCCTTTTTGGCCAACCAAGCAAGCTTGCAAAGGAAATCTGCACTACAATGAAGTCTCACTTCCCCCCGGTCAAAAGGGCCATCTGAAAAAAGTGTAAAATCCAGCAAGGCAGGACAGGCCATGGAGAATTGGGAGCCTTGTTATGCTGATGGGCGGGATGTAAATTGCCAACAGACACTCGGGAGAAGTGTATGGTGTTTCCTGAAACATCTAAAAAACAAAGCAACAGAGCCTAGGGCACTTCCACTTATGGTCCTATAGCTTAGGGAAATTAAAATCAAAAAGACACAGCCACCCCAAAGTTTGGGATGCCTCTGTTTACAAGAACCTCGTTTACAGTACAAGTTCAACATCGCAGAAAGTGAAAAATGGATAAAGAAGTTGTGGTATTTACTTACAAAGCAATATCACTCAGCAATGAAATCTATGTCATCAGGACCTTAGGAGCACAATGAGTGGATTCAGGTATGATGATTCTAACTGAAATTAGTCACACAGAAAAAGAAACATCATAAGATATCACTAATACACGGAATGTAAACTTGGCTACACAGGAACTGAATTCCAAAACAGAACAGCGTCTCAAATTTAGAAAACCAACTTATGTTTGCTTAAGGGGAAAGGTGAGTTGGGGTGCTGCATAAAACCAGAGATTGAAATGAGCACAGATAAAGTTCCTTAAGCCAAATATGGAATAGACAAGAGCTACTCCTTGCTCAACGAAATGGACTCAACACCCCATATTAAACGTCTAAGAATGTACCTGACTAGTAAGTATCTTAAAACCTATGGATTGCTATGTCTCCAAAAGAGAATCAAGCGTGTGTACAGGGGCATAAACGCAGCAGTGATAGGATTGGAGAGGTTCGGTGAGCAAATGAAGACCCTTTGAAGTCAATTTGCATGGTACCCATTACACGGGTCTCAACTCTCCAGGTTTAAGGTATTCTTCCTTCAGCTAAAACATGCATGTGGAACCTAGAGTATGATCAACCATGTGATCGGGAGACGTGTTCAAATATGTCTCAGTTTTCATACCCTGGTACTCGGGTGCAACATTCCAGACGCTTTACTAACACTCTCCCCACTTGGAGAGTCAGTCCCTTTAACCTCCTGTTTGGCCCAGTTTGCAATTTCTGCGGAAGATGAACAGGAATAGCGAGAACCAATGAGAGACTAGCTGGAGGTGTCTGGACGGGCAAATTTAACTCTCATTTCCCACCAGGAAGAGGAATTAACCAAAGGCTCAGCGTGCCGTGCCGGAACCAGATTAGGGCCTGAAGCCATCCTGCGGTGTTGCGGCCAGCTCACAAGAAAGCGAGTTGAAGAAAGGAGCTCAGGGGCACTGTAATTCACAAACCTGCAGAGTTATAAATGACAGCTATCGTCCAAAAATATACTGAAGTAAGGCTGCCAAGAGGACTTGAAAGCGGGGCAGAATTGCAGGAAACCGATTTCACGAGGTAGACTGGAATTGCATTGAAAGCATAGGAAAAGAGGCAGAACGTCCACAATGATGCACTTGGCCAAAAGGGCATATGCGTTTTTTCCTGAATATATTCAGGAAAAAACGCATACGCCCTTTTTGGCCAACCAAGCAAACTTGCAAAGGAAATCTGCACTACAATGAAGTCTCACTTCCCCCCGGTCAAAAGGGCCATCTGAAAAAAGTGTAAAATCCAGCAAGGCAGGACAGGCCATGGAGAACTGGGAGCCTTGTTATGCTGATAGGCGGGATGTAAACTGCCAACAGACACTCGGGAGAAGTGTATGGTGTTTCCTGAAACATCTAAAAAACAAAGCAACAGAGCCTAGGGCACTTCCACTTATGGCCCTATAGCTTAGGGAAATTAAAATCAAAACGACACAGCCACCCCAAAGTTTGGCACGCCTCTGTTTACAAGAACCTCGTTTACCGTACAAGTTCAATATCACAGTAAGTGAAAAATGGATAAAGAACTTGTGGTACTTACGTACAATGCAGTATCACTCAGCAGTGAAATCTATGTCATCAGGCCCGTAGCAGCACAATGAGTGGATTCAGGTACGATGATTCTAACTGAAATAAGTCACACAGAAAAAGAAACATCATAAGATATCAGTAATACACGGAATGTAAACTTGGCTACACAGGAACTGAATTACAGAACAGAACAGGGACTCAAATTTAGAAAACCAACTTATGCTTGCTTAAGGGTAAAGGTGAGCTGGGATGCTGCATAAAAGCAGAGATTGAAATGAGCACAGATAAAGTTCCTTAAGCCAAATATGGAATAGACAAGAGCTACTCCTTGCTCAACGAAATGGACTCAACACCGCATATTAAACGCCTAAGAATGTACCTGACTCTTAAGTATCTTAAAACCTATGGATTGCTATGTCTCCGAAAGAGAATCAAGCATGTGTACAGGGACATAAACGCAGGAGTGATAGGATTGGAGAGGTTCGGTGAGCAAATGAAGACCCTTTGAAGTCATATTGCATGGTACCCATTCCACGGGTTTCAACTACCCAGGTTTAAGGTATTCTTCCTTCAGCTAAAACATGCATGTGGAACCTAGAGTATGATCAACCATGTGATCGGGAGACGTGTTCAAATATGTCTCAGTTTTCGTACCCTGGTACTCGGGTGCAACATTCCAGACGCTTTACTAACACTCTCCCGACTTGGAGAGTCAGTCCCTTTAACCTCCTGTTTGGCCCAGTTTGCAATTTCTGCGGAAGATGAACAGGAATAGCGAGAACCAATGAGAGACTAGCTGGAGGTGTCTGGACGGGCAAATTTAACTCTCATTTCCCACCAGGAAGAGGAAATAACCAAAGGCTCAGCGTGCCGTGCCGGAACCAGATTAGGGCCTGAAGCCATCCTGCGGTGTTGCGGCCAGCTCACAAGAAAACGAGTTGAAGAAAGGAGCTCAGGGGCACTGTAATTCACAAACCTGCAGAGTTATAAATGACAACTATCGTCCAAAAATATACTGAAGTAAGGCTGCCAAGAGGACTTGAAAGCGGGGCAGAATTGCAGGAAACCGATTTCAGGAGGTAGACTGGAATTGCATTGAAAGCATAGGAAAAGAGGCAGAACGTCCACAATGATGCACTTGGCCAAAAAGGGCGTATGCGTTTTTTCCTGAATATATTCAGGAAAAAACGCATACGCCCTTTTTGGCCAACCAAGCAAGCTTGCAAAGGAAATCTGCACTACAATGAAGTCTCACTTCCCCCCCCCCCCCGGTCAAAAGGGCCATCTGAAAAAAGTGTAAAATCCAGAAAGGCAGGACAGGCCATGGAGAACTGGGAGCCTTGTTATGCTGATGGGCGGGATGTAAACTGCCAACAGACACTCGGGAGAAGTGTATGGTGTTTCCTGAAACATCTAAAAAACAAAGCAACAGAGCCTAGGGCACTTCCACTTATGGTCCTATAGCTTAGGGAAATTAAAATCAAAAAGATACAGCCACCCCAATGTTTGGGACGCCTCTGTTTACAAGAACCTCATTTACCGTACAAGTTCAATATCACAGAAAGTGAAAAATGGATAAAGAACTTGTGGTACTTACGTACAATGCAGTATCACTCAGCAGTGAAATCTATGTCATCAGGCCCGTAGCAGCACAATGAGTGGATTCAGGTACGATGATTCTAACTGAAATAAGTCACACAGAGAAAGAAACATCATAAGATATCAATAATACACGGAATGTAAACTTGGCTACACAGGAACTGAATTACAGAACAGAACAGGGTCTCAAATTTAGAAAACCAACTTATGCTTGTTTAAGGGTAAAGGTGAGTTGGGGTGCTGCATAAAACCAGAGATTGAAATGAGCACAGATAAAGTTCCTTAAGCCAAATATGGAATAGACAAGAGCTACTCCTTGCTCAACGAAATGGACTCAACACCGCATATTAAACGCCTAAGAATGTACCTGACTCTTAAGTATCTTAAAACCTATGGATTGCTATGTCTCCGAAAGAGAATCAAGCATGTGTACAGGGACATAAACGCAGCAGTGATAGGATTGGAGAGGTTCGGTGAGCAAATGAAGACCCTTTGAAGTCATATTGCATGGTACCCATTCCACGGGTTTCAACTACCCAGGTTTAAGGTATTCTTCCTTCAGCTAAAACATGCATGTGGAACCTAGAGTATGATCAACCATGTGATCGGGAGACGTGTTCAAATATGTCTCAGTTTTCGTACCCTGGTACTCGGGTGCAACATTCCAGACGCTTTACTAACACTCTCCCGACTTGGAGAGTCAGTCCCTTTAACCTCCTGTTTGGCCCAGTTTGCAATTTCTGCGGAAGATGAACAGGAATAGCGAGAACCAATGAGAGACTAGCTGGAGGTGTCTGGACGGGCAAATTTAACTCTCATTTCCCACCAGGAAGAGGAAATAACCAAAGGCTCAGCGTGCCGTGCCGGAACCAGATTAGGGCCTGAAGCCATCCTGCGGTGTTGCGGCCAGCTCACAAGAAAACGAGTTGAAGAAAGGAGCTCAGTGGCACTGTAATTCACAAACCTGCAGAGTTATAAATGACAACTATCGTCCAAAAATATACTGAAGTAAGCCTGCCAAGAGGACTTGAAAGCGGGGCAGAATTGCAGGAAACCGATTTCAGGAGGTAGACTGGAATTGCATTGAAAGCATAGGAAAAGAGGCAGAACGTCCACAATGATGCACTTGGCCAAAAAGGGCATATGCGTTTTTTCCTGAATATATTCAGGAAAAAACGCATACGCCCTTTTTGGCCAACCAAGCAAGCTTGCAAAGGAAATCTGCACTACAATGAAGTCTCACTTCCCCCCCTTCAAAAGGGCCATCTGAAAAAAGTGTAAAATCCAGAAAGGCAGGACAGGCCATGGAGAACTGGCAGCCTTGTTATGCTGATGGGCGGGATGTAAACTGCCAACAGACACTCGGGAGAAGTGTATGGTGTTTCCTGAAACATCTAAAAAACAAAGCAACAGAGCCTAGGGCACTTCCACTTATGGTCCTATAGCTTAGGGAAATTAAAATCAAAAAGACACAGCCACCCCAATGTTTGGGACACCTCTGTTTACAAGAACCTCGTTTACCGTACAAGTTCAATATCACAGAAAGTGAAAAATGGATAAAGAACTTGTGGTACTTACGTACAATGCAGTATCACTCAGCAGTGAAATCTATGTCATCAGGCCCGTAGCAGCACAATGAGTGGATTCAGGTACGATGATTCTAACTGAAATAAGTCACACAGAGAAAGAAACATCATAAGATATCAATAATACACGGAATGTAAACTTGGCTACACAGGAACTGAATTACAGAACAGAACAGGGTCTCAAATTTAGAAAACCAACTTATGCTTGTTTAAGGGTAAAGGTGAGTTGGGGTGCTGCATAAAACCAGAGATTGAAATGAGCACAGATAAAGTTCCTTAAGCCAAATATGGAATAGACAAGAGCTACTCCTTGCTCAACGAAATGGACTCAACACCGCATATTAAACGCCTAAGAATGTACCTGACTCTTAAGTATCTTAAAACCTATGGATTGCTATGTCTCCGAAAGAGAATCAAGCATGTGTACAGGGACATAAACGCAGCAGTGATAGGATTGGAGAGGTTCGGTGAGCAAATGAAGACCCTTTGAAGTCATATTGCATGGTACCCATTCCACGGGTTTCAACTACCCAGGTTTAAGGTATTCTTCCTTCAGCTAAAACATGCATGTGGAACCTAGAGTATGATCAACCATGTGATCGGGAGACGTGTTCAAATATGTCTCAGTTTTCGTACCCTGGTACTCGGGTGCAACATTCCAGACGCTTTACTAACACTCTCCCGACTTGGAGAGTCAGTCCCTTTAACCTCCTGTTTGGCCCAGTTTGCAATTTCTGCGGAACATGAACAGGAATAGCGAGAACCAATGAGAGACTAGCTGGAGGTGTCTGGACGGGCAAATTTAACTCTCATTTCCCACAGGGAAGAGGAATAAACCAAAGGCTCAGCATGTCGTGCCAGAACCAGATTAGGGCCTGAAGCAATCCTGCGGTGTTGTGGCCAGCTCAAAAGAAAGCGAGTTGAAGAAAGGAGCTCAGGGGCACTGTAATTCACAAACCTGCAGATTTATAAATGACAGCTATTGTCCTAAAATATACTGAAGTAGGGCTGCCAAGAGGACTTGAATGCGGGGCAGAATTGCAGGAAACCGATTTCAGGAGGAATCGGAATTGGATTGCATTTAAAACACAGGAAAAGAGGAAGAACGTCGACAATGATGCACTTGGCCAAAAAGGGCGTATGTGTTTTTTCCTGAATATATTCAGGAAAAAACTCATACGCCCTTTTTGACCAACCAAGCAAGCTTGCAAAGGAAATCTGCACTACAATGAAGTCTCACTTTCACCTGGTCAAAAGGGTCATCTGAAAAAAGTGTAAAATCCATAAAGGCACGACAGGGCATGGAGAACTGGGGGCCATCTTATGCTGATGGGCGGGATGTAAATTGCCAACAGCCACTCTGGAGAAGTGTATGGTGTTTCCTGAAACATCTAAAAAACAAAGCAACAGAGCCTAGGGCACTTCCACTTATGGTCCTATAGATTAGGGAAATTAAAATTAAAAAGACACAGCCACCCCAAAGTTTGGGACGGCTCTGTTTACAAGAACCTCGTTTACGGTACAAGTTCAATATAGCAGAAAGTGAAAAATGGATAAAGAAGTTGTGGTACTTACGTACAATGCAATATCACTCAGCAATGAAATCTATGTCATCAGGCCCTTAGCAGCACAATGAGTGGATTCAGGTATGATGATTCTAACTGAAATAAGTCACACAGAAAAAGAAACATCATAAGATATCAGTAATACACGGAATGTAAACTTGGCTACTCAGGAACTGAATTACAGAACAGAACAGGGTCTCCAATTTAGAAAACCAACTTATGCTTGCTTAAGGGGAAAGGTGAGTTGGGTGCTGCATAAAACCAGAGATTGAAATGAGCACAGATAAAGTTCCTTAAGCCAAATATGGAATAGACAAGAGCTACTCCTTGCTCAACGAAATGGACTCAACACCCCATATTAAACGCCTAAGAATATACCTGACTAGTAAGAATCTTAAAACGTATGGATGGCTATGTCTGAAAGAGAATCAAGCATGTGTACAGGGGCATAAACGCAGCAGTGATAAGATTGGAGAGGTTCGGTGAGCAAATGAAGACCCTTTGAAGTCATATTGCATGGTACCCATTCCACGGGTTTCAACTACCCAGGTTTAAGGTATTCTTCCTTCAGCTAAAACATGCATGTGGAACCTAGAGTATGATCAACCATGTGATTGGGAGACGTGTTCAAATATGTCTCAGTTTTCCTCCCCTGGTACTCGGGTGCAACATTCCAGACGCTTTACTAACACTCTCCCGACTTGGAGAGTCAGTCCCTTTAACCTCCTGTTTGGCCCAGTTTGCAATTTCTGCGGAACATGAACAGGAATAGCGAGAACCAATGAGAGACTAGCTGGAGGTTTCTGGACGGGCAAATTTAACTCTCATTTCCGACAGGGAAGAGGAATAAACCAAAGGCTCAGCGTGCCGTGCCGGAACCAGATTAGGGCCTGAAGCCATCCTGCGGTGTTGCGGCCAGCTCACAAGAAAACGAGTTGAAGAAAGGAGCTCAGGGGCACTGTAATTCACAAACCTGCAGAGTTATAAATGACAACTATCGTCCAAAAATATACTGAAGTAAGGCTGCCAAGAGGACTTGAAAGCGGGGCAGAATTGCAGGAAACCGATTTCAGGAGGTAGACTGGAATTGCATTGAAAGCATAGGAAAAGAGGCAGAACGTCCACAATGATGCACTTGGCCAAAAAGGGCGTATGCGTTTTTTCCTGAATATATTCAGGAAAAAACGCATACGCCCTTTTTGGCCAACCAAGCAAGCTTGCAAAGGAAATCTGCACTACAATGAAGTCTCACTTCCCCCCGGTCAAAAGGGCCATCTGAAAAAAGTGTAAAATCCAGAAAGGCAAGACAGGCCATGGAGAACTGGGAGCCTTGTTATGCTGATGGGCGGGATGTAAATTGCCAACAGACACTCGGGAGAAGTGTATGGTGTTTCCTGAAACATCTAAAAAACAAAGCAACAGAGCGTAGGGCACTTCCACTTATGGTCCTATAGCTTAGGGAAATTAAAATCAAAAAGATACAGCCACCCCAATGTTTGGGACGCCTCTGTTTACAAGAACCTCGTTTACCGTACAAGTTCAATATCACAGAAAGTGAAAAATGGATAAAGAACTTGTGGTACTTACGTACAATGCAGTATCACTCAGCAGTGAAATCTATGTCATCAGGCCCGTAGCAGCACAATGAGTGGATTCAGGTACGATGATTCTAACTGAAATAAGTCACACAGAAAAAGAAACATCATAAGATATCAGTAATACACGGAATGTAAACTTGGCTACACAGGAACTGAATTACAGAACAGAACAGGGTCTCAAATTTAGAAAACCAACTTATGCTTGTTTAAGGGTAAAGGTGAGTTGGGGTGCTGCATAAAACCAGAGATTGAAATGAGCACAGATAAAGTTCCTTAAGCCAAATATGGAATAGACAAGAGCTACTCCTTGCTCAACGAATTGGACTCAACACCCCATATTAAACGGCTAAGAATGTACCTGACTCTTAAGTATCTTAAAACCTATGGATTGCTATGTCTCCGAAAGAGAATCAAGCGTGTGTACAGGGACATAAACGCAGAAGTGATAGGATTGGAGAGGTTCGGTGAGCAAATGAAGACCCTTTGAAGTCATATTGCATGGTACCCATTCCACGGGTTTCAACTACCCAGGTTTAAGGTATTCTTCCTTCAGCTAAAACATGCATGTGGAACCTAGAGTATGATCAACCATGTGATCGGGAGACGTGTTCAAATATGTCTCAGTTTTCGTACCCTGGTACTCGGGTGCAACATTCCAGACGCTTTACTAACACTCTCCCGACTTGGAGAGTCAGTCCCTTTAACCTCCTGTTTGGCCCAGTTTGCAATTTCTGCGGAAGATGAACAGGAATAGTGAGAACCAATGAGAGACTAGCTGGAGGTGTCTGGACGGGCAAATTTAACTCTCATTTCCCACCAGGAAGAGGAAATAACCAAAGGCTCAGTGTGCCGTGCCGGAACCAGATTAGGGCCTGAAGCCATCCTGCGGTGTTGCGGCCAGCTCACAAGAAAACGAGTTGAAGAAAGGAGCTCAGGGGCACTGTAATTCACATACCTGCAGAGTTATAAATGACAACAATCGTCCAAAAATATACTGAAGTAAGGCTGCCAAGAGGACTTGAAAGCGGGGCAGAATTGCAGGAAACCGATTTCAGGAGGTAGACTGGAATTGCATTGAAAGCATAGGAAAAGAGGCAGAACGTCCACAATGATGCACTTGGCCAAAAAGGGCGTATGCGTTTTTTCCTGAATATATTCAGGAAAAAACGCATACGCCCTTTTTGGCCAACCAAGCAAGCTTGCAAAGGAAATCTGCACTACAATGAAGTCTCACTTCCCCCCGGTCAAAAGGGCCATCTGAAAAAAGTGTAAAATCCAGAAAGGCAGGACAGGCCATGGAGAACTGGGAGCCTTGTTATGCTGATGGGCGGGATGTAAACTGCCAACAGACACTCGGGAGAAGTGTATGGTGTTTCCTGAAACATCTAAAAAACAAAGCAACAGAGCCTAGGGCACTTCCACTTATGGTCCTATAGCTTAGGGAAATTAAAATCAAAAAGACACAGCCACCCCAATGTTTGGGACGCCTCTGTTTACAAGAACCTCGTTTACCGTACAAGTTCAATATCACAGAAAGTGAAAAATGGATAAAGAACTTGTGGTACTTACGTACAATGCAGTATCACTCAGCAGTGAAATCTATGTCATCAGGCCCGTAGCAGCACAATGAGTGGATTCAGGTACGATGATTCTAACTGAAATAAGTCACACAGAAAAAGAAACATCATAAGATATCAGTAATACACGGAATGTAAACTTGGCTACACAGGAACTGAATTCCAAAACAGAACAGCGTCTCAAATTTAGAAAACCAACTTATGCTTGTTTAAGGGTAAAGGTGAGTTGGGGTGCTGCATAAAACCAGAGATTGAAATGAGCACAGATAAAGTTCCTTAAGCCAAATATGGAATAGACAAGAGCTACTCCTTGCTCAACGAAATGGACTCAACACCGCATATTAAACGCCTAAGAATGTACCTGACTCTTAAGTATCTTAAAACCTATGGATTGCTATGTCTCCGAAAGAGAATCAAGCGTGTGTACAGGGACATAAACGCAGCAGTGATAGGATTGGAGAGGTTCGGTGAGCAAATGAAGACCCTTTGAAGTCATATTGCATGGTACCCATTCCACGGGTTTCAACTACCCAGGTTTAAGGTATTCTTCCTTCAGCTAAAACATGCATGTGGAACCTAGAGTATGATCAACCATGTGATCGGGAGACGTGTTCAAATATGTCTCAGTTTTCGTACCCTGGTACTCGGGTGCAACATTCCAGACGCTTTACTAACACTCTCCCGACTTGGAGAGTCAGTCCCTTTAACCTCCTGTTTGGCCCAGTTTGCAATTTCTGCGGAAGATGAACAGGAATAGCGAGAACCAATGAGAGACTAGCTGGAGGTGTCTGGACGGGCAAATTTAACTCTCATTTCCCACCAGGAAGAGGAAATAACCAAAGGCTCAGCGTGCCGTGCCGGAACCAGATTAGGGCCTGAAGCCATCCTGCGGTGTTGCGGCCAGCTCACAAGAAAACGAGTTGAAGAAAGGAGCTCAGGGGCACTGTAATTCACAAACCTGCAGAGTTATAAATGACAACTATCGTCCAAAAATATACTGAAGTAAGGCTGCCAAGAGGACTTGAAAGCGGGGCAGAATTGCAGGAAACCGATTTCAGGAGGTAGACTGCAATTGCATTGAAAGCATAGGAAAAGAGGCAGAACGTCCACAATGATGCACTTGGCCAAAAAGGGCGTATGCGTTTTTTCCTGAATATATTCAGGAAAAAACGCATACGCCCTTTTTGGCCAACCAAGCAAGCTTGCAAAGGAAATCTGCACTACAATGAAGTCTCACTTCCCCCCGGTCAAAAGGGCCATCTGAAAAAAGTGTAAAATCCAGAAAGGCAAGACAGGCCATGGAGAACTGGGAGCCTTGTTATGCTGATGGGTGGGATGTAAATTGCCAACAGACACTCGGGAGAAGTGTATGGTGTTTCCTGAAACATCTAAAAAACAAAGCAACAGAGCGTAGGGCACTTCCACTTATGGTCCTATAGCTTAGGGAAATTAAAATCAAAAAGATACAGCCACCCCAATGTTTGGGACGCCTCTGTTTACAAGAACCTCGTTTACCGTACAAGTTCAATATCACAGAAAGTGAAAAATGGATAAAGAACTTGTGGTACTTACGTACAATGCAGTATCACTCAGCAGTGAAATCTATGTCATCAGGCCCGTAGCAGCACAATGAGTGGATTCAGGTACGATGATTCTAACTGAAATAAGTCACACAGAAAAAGAAACATCATAAGATATCAGTAATACACGGAATGTAAACTTGGCTACACAGGAACTGAATTACAGAACAGAACAGGGTCTCAAATTTAGAAAACCAACTTATGCTTGTTTAAGGGTAAAGGTGAGTTGGGGTGCTGCATAAAACCAGAGATTGAAATGAGCACAGATAAAGTTCCTTAAGCCAAATATGGAATAGACAAGAGCTACTCCTTGCTCAACGAATTGGACTCAACACCCCATATTAAACGGCTAAGAATGTACCTGACTCTTAAGTATCTTAAAACCTATGGATTGCTATGTCTCCGAAAGAGAATCAAGCGTGTGTACAGGGACATAAACGCAGAAGTGATAGGATTGGAGAGGTTCGGTGAGCAAATGAAGACCCTTTGAAGTCATATTGCATGGTACCCATTCCACGGGTTTCAACTACCCAGGTTTAAGGTATTCTTCCTTCAGCTAAAACATGCATGTGGAACCTAGAGTATGATCAACCATGTGATCGGGAGACGTGTTCAAATATGTCTCAGTTTTCGTACCCTGGTACTCGGGTGCAACATTCCAGACGCTTTACTAACACTCTCCCGACTTGGAGAGTCAGTCCCTTTAACCTCCTGTTTGGCCCAGTTTGCAATTTCTGCGGAAGATGAACAGGAATAGCGAGAACCAATGAGAGACTAGCTGGAGGTGTCTGGACGGGCAAATTTAACTCTCATTTCCCACCAGGAAGAGGAAATAACCAAAGGCTCAGTGTGCCGTGCCGGAACCAGATTAGGGCCTGAAGCCATCCTGCGGTGTTGCGGCCAGCTCACAAGAAAGCGAGTTGAAGAAAGGAGCTCAGGGGCACTGTAATTCAAAAACCTGCAGAGTTATAAATGACAACTATCGTCCAAAAATATACTGAAGTAAGGCTGCCAAGAGGACTTGAAAGCGGGGCAGAATTGCAGGAAACCGATTTCAGGAGGTAGACTGCAATTGCATTGAAAGCATAGGAAAAGAGGCAGAACGTCCACAATGATGCACTTGGCCAAAAAGGGCGTATGCGTTTTTTCCTGAATATATTCAGGAAAAAACGCATACGCCCTTTTTGGCCAACCAAGCAAGCTTGCAAAGGAAATCTGCACTACAATGAAGTCTCACTTCCCCCCGGTCAAAAGGGCCATCTGAAAAAAGTGTAAAATCCAGAAAGGCAAGACAGGCCATGGAGAACTGGGAGCCTTGTTATGCTGATGGGTGGGATGTAAATTGCCAACAGACACTCGGGAGAAGTGTATGGTGTTTCCTGAAACATCTAAAAAACAAAGCAACAGAGCGTAGGGCACTTCCACTTATGGTCCTATAGCTTAGGGAAATTAAAATCAAAAAGATACAGCCACCCCAATGTTTGGGACGCCTCTGTTTACAAGAACCTCGTTTACCGTACAAGTTCAATATCACAGAAAGTGAAAAATGGATAAAGAACTTGTGGTACTTACGTACAATGCAGTATCACTCAGCAGTGAAATCTATGTCATCAGGCCCGTAGCAGCACAATGAGTGGATTCAGGTACGATGATTCTAACTGAAATAAGTCACACAGAAAAAGAAACATCATAAGATATCAGTAATACACGGAATGTAAACTTGGCTACACAGGAACTGAATTACAGAACAGAACAGGGTCTCAAATTTAGAAAACCAACTTATGCTTGTTTAAGGGTAAAGGTGAGTTGGGGTGCTGCATAAAACCAGAGATTGAAATGAGCACAGATAAAGTTCCTTAAGCCAAATATGGAATAGACAAGAGCTACTCCTTGCTCAACGAATTGGACTCAACACCCCATATTAAACGGCTAAGAATGTACCTGACTCTTAAGTATCTTAAAACCTATGGATTGCTATGTCTCCGAAAGAGAATCAAGCGTGTGTACAGGGACATAAACGCAGAAGTGATAGGATTGGAGAGGTTCGGTGAGCAAATGAAGACCCTTTGAAGTCATATTGCATGGTACCCATTCCACGGGTTTCAACTACCCAGGTTTAAGGTATTCTTCCTTCAGCTAAAACATGCATGTGGAACCTAGAGTATGATCAACCATGTGATCGGGAGACGTGTTCAAATATGTCTCAGTTTTCGTACCCTGGTACTCGGGTGCAACATTCCAGACGCTTTACTAACACTCTCCCGACTTGGAGAGTCAGTCCCTTTAACCTCCTGTTTGGCCCAGTTTGCAATTTCTGCGGAAGATGAACAGGAATAGCGAGAACCAATGAGAGACTAGCTGGAGGTGTCTGGACGGGCAAATTTAACTCTCATTTCCCACCAGGAAGAGGAAATAACCAAAGGCTCAGTGTGCCGTGCCGGAACCAGATTAGGGCCTGAAGCCATCCTGCGGTGTTGCGGCCAGCTCACAAGAAAACGAGTTGAAGAAAGGAGCTCAGGGGCACTGTAATTCACATACCTGCAGAGTTATAAATGACAACAATCGTCCAAAAATATACTGAAGTAAGGCTGCCAAGAGGACTTGAAAGCGGGGCAGAATTGCAGGAAACCAATTTCAGGAGGTAGACTGGAATTGCATTGAAAGCATAGGAAAAGAGGCAGAACGTCCACAATGATGCACTTGGCCAAAAAGGGCGTATGCGTTTTTTCCTGAATATATTCAGGAAAAAACGCATACGCCCTTTTTGGCCAACCAAGCAAGCTTGCAAAGGAAATCTGCACTACAATGAAGTCTCACTTCCCCCCGGTCAAAAGGGCCATCTGAAAAAAGTGTAAAATCCAGAAAGGCAGGACAGGCCATGGAGAACTGGGAGCCTTGTTATGCTGATGGGCGGGATGTCAATTGCCAACAGACACTCGGGAGAAGTGTATGGTGTTTCCTGAAACATCTAAAAAACAAAGCAACAGAGCCTAGGGCACTTCCACTTATGGTCCTATAGCTTAGGGAAATTAAAATCAAAAAGACACAGCCACCCCAAAGTTTGGGACGCCTCTGTTTACAAGAACCTCGTTTACCATACAAGTTCAATATCACAGAAAGTGAAAAATGGATAAAGAACTTGTGGTACTTACGTACAATGCAGTATCACTCAGCAGTGAAATCTATGTCATCAGGCCCGTAGCAGCACAATGAGTGGATTCAGGTACGATGATTCTAACTGAAATAAGTCACACAGAAAAAGAAACATCATAAGATATCAGTAATACACGGAATGTAAACTTGGCTACACAGGAACTGAATTACAGAACAGAACAGGGTCTCAAATTTAGAAAACCAACTTATGCTTGTTTAAGGGTAAAGGTGAGTTTGGGTGCTGCATAAAACCAGAGATTGAAATGAGCACAGATAAAGTTCCTTAAGCCAAATATGGAATAGACAAGAGCTACTCCTTGCTCAACGAAATGGACTCAACACCACATATTAAACGCCTAAGAATGTACGTGACTCTTAAATATCTTAAAACCTATGGATTGCTATGTCTCTGAAAGAGAATCAAGCGTGTGTACAGGGACATAAACGCAGCAGTGATAGGATTGGAGAGGTTCGGTGAGCAAATGAAGACCCTTTGAAGTCATATTGCATGGTACCCATTCCACGGGTTTCAACTACCCAGGTTTAAGGTATTCTTCCTTCAGCTAAAACATGCATGTGGAACGTAGAGTATAATCAACCATGTGATCGGGAGACGTGTTCAAATATGTCTCAGTTTTCCTCCCCTGGTAGTCGGGTGCAACATTCCAGACGCTTTACTAACACTCTCCCGACTTGGAGAGTCAGTCCCTTTAACCTCCTGTTTGGCCCAGTTTGCAATTTCTGCGGAAGATGAACAGGAATAGCGAGAACCAATGAGAGACTAGCTGGAGGTGTCTGGACGGGCAAATTTAACTCTCATTTCCCACCAGGAAGAGGAAATAACCAAAGGCTCAGCGTGCCGTCCCGGAACCAGATTAGGGCCTGAAGCCATCCTGCGGTGTTGCGGCCAGCTCACAAGAAAACGAGTTGAAGAAAGGAGCTCAGGGGCACTGTAATTCACAAACCTGCAGAGTTATAAATGACAACGATCGTCCAAAAATATACTGAAGTAAGGCTGCCAAGAGGACTTGAAAGCGGGGCAGAATTGCAGGAAACCGATTTCAGGAGGTAGACTGGAATTGCATTGAAAGCATAGGAAAAGAGGCAGAACGTCCACAATGATGCACTTGGCCAAAAAGGGCGTATGCGTTTTTTCCTGAATATATTCAGGAAAAAACGCATACGCCCTTTTTGGCCAACCAAGCAAGCTTGCAAAGGAAATCTGCACTACAATGAAGTCTCACTTCCCCCCGGTCAAAAGGGCCATCTGAAAAAAGTGTAAAATCCAGAAAGGCAGGACAGGCCATGGAGAACTGGGAGCCTTGTTATGCTGATGGGCGGGATGTAAACTGCCAACAGACACTCGGGAGAAGTGTATGGTGTTTCCTGAAACATCTAAAAAACAAAGCAACAGAGCCTAGGGCACTTCCACTTATGGTCCTATAGCTTAGGGAAATTAAAATCAAAAAGACACAGCCACCCCAATGTTTGGGACGCCTCTGTTTACAAGAACCTCGTTTACCGTACAAGTTCAATATCACAGAAAGTGAAAAATGGATAAAGAACTTGTGGTACTTACGTACAATGCAGTATCACTCAGCAGTGAAATCTATGTCATCAGGCCCGTAGCAGCACAATGAGTGGATTCAGGTACGATGATTCTAACTGAAATAAGTCACACAGAAAAAGAAACATCATAAGATATCAGTAATACACGGAATGTAAACTTGGCTACACAGGAACTGAATTACAGAACAGAACAGGGTCTCAAATTTAGAAAACCAACTTATGCTTGTTTAAGGGTAAAGGTGAGTTGGGGTGCTGCATAAAACCAGAGATTGAAATGAGCACAGATAAAGTTCCTTAAGCCAAATATGGAATAGACAAGAGCTACTCCTTGCTCAACGAAATGGACTCAACACCGCATATTAAACGCCTAAGAATGTACCTGACTCTTAAGTATCTTAAAACCTATGGATTGCTATGTCTCCGAAAGAGAATCAAGCGTGTGTACAGGGACATAAACGCAGCAGTGATAGGATTGGAGAGGTTCGGTGAGCAAATGAAGACCCTTTGAAGTCATATTGCATGGTACCCATTCCACGGGTTTCAACTACCCAGGTTTAAGGTATTCTTCCTTCAGCTAAAACATGCATGTGGAACCTAGAGTATGATCAACCATGTGATCGGGAGACGTGTTCAAATATGTCTCAGTTTTCGTACCCTGGTACTCGGGTGCAACATTCCAGACGCTTTACTAACACTCTCCCGACTTGGAGAGTCAGTCCCTTTAACCTCCTGTTTGGCCCAGTTTGCAATTTCTGCGGAAGATGAACAGGAATAGCGAGAACCAATGAGAGACTAGCTGGAGGTGTCTGGACGGGCAAATTTAACTCTCATTTCCCACCAGGAAGAGGAAATAACCAAAGGCTCAGCGTGCCGTGCCGGAACCAGATTAGGGCCTGAAGCCATCCTGCGGTGTTGCGGCCAGCTCACAAGAAAACGAGTTGAAGAAAGGAGCTCAGGGGCACTGTAATTCACAAACCTGCAGAGTTATAAATGACAACGATCGTCCAAAAATATACTGAAGTAAGGCTGCCAAGAGGACTTGAAAGCGGGGCAGAATTGCAGGAAACCGATTTCAGGAGGTAGACTGGAATTGCATTGAAAGCATAGGAAAAGAGGCAGAACGTCCACAATGATGCACTTGGCCAAAAAGGGCGTATGCGTTTTTTCCTGAATATATTCAGGAAAAAACGCATACGCCCTTTTTGGCCAACCAAGCAAGCTTGCAAAGGAAATCTGCACTACAATGAAGTCTCACTTCCCCCCCACCCCGGTCAAAAGGGCCATCTTAAAAAAGTGTAAAATCCAGAAAGGCAGGACAGGCCATGGAGAACTGGGAGCCTTGTTATGCTGATGGGCGGGATGTAAACTGCCAACAGACACTCGGGAGAAGTGTATGGTGTTTCCTGAAACATCTAAAAAACAAAGCAACAGAGCCTAGGGCACTTCCACTTATGGTCCTATAGCTTAGGTAAATTAAAATAAAAAAGACACAGCCACCCCAATGTTTGGGACGCCTCTGTTTACAAGAACCTCGTTTACCGTACAAGTTCAATATCACAGAAAGTGAAAAATGGATAAAGAACTTGTGGTACTTACGTACAATGCAGTATCACTCAGCAGTGAAATCTATGTCATCAGGCCCGTAGCAGCACAATGAGTGGATTCAGGTACGATGATTCTAACTGAAATAAGTCACACAAAAAAGACACATCATAAGATATCAGTAATACACGGAATGTAAACTTGGCTACACAGGAACTGAATTACAGAACAGAACAGGGTCTCAAATTTAGAAAACCAACTTATGCTTGTTTAAGGGTAAAGGTGAGTTGGGGTGCTGCATAAAACCAGAGATTGAAATGAGCACAGATAAAGTTCCTTAAGCCAAATATGGAATAGACAAGAGCTACTCCTTGCTCAACGAAATGGACTCAACACCGCATATTAAACGCCTAAGAATGTACCTGACTCTTAAGTATCTTAAAACCTATGGATTGCTATGTCTCCGAAAGAGAATCAAGCGTGTGTACAGGGACATAAACGCAGCAGTGATAGGATTGGAGAGGTTCGGTGAGCAAATGAAGACCCTTTGAAGTCATATTGCATGGTACCCATTCCACGGGTTTCAACTACCCAGGTTTAAGGTATTCTTCCTTCAGCTAAAACATGCATGTGGAACCTAGAGTATGATCAACCATGTGATCGGGAGACGTGTTCAAATATGTCTCAGTTTTCGTACCCTGGTACTCGGGTGCAACATTCCAGACGCTTTACTAACACTCTCCCGACTTGGAGAGTCAGTCCCTTTAACCTCCTGTTTGGCCCAGTTTGCAATTTCTGCGGAAGATGAACAGGAATAGCGAGAACCAATGAGAGACTAGCTGGAGGTGTCTGGACGGGCAAATTTAACTCTCATTTCCCACCAGGAAGAGGAAATAACCAAAGGCTCAGCGTGCCGTCCCGGAACCAGATTAGGGCCTGAAGCCATCCTGCGGTGTTGCGGCCAGCTCACAAGAAAACGAGTTGAAGAAAGGAGCTCAGGGGCACTGTAATTCACAAACCTGCAGAGTTATAAATGACAACGATCGTCCAAAAATATACTGAAGTAAGGCTGCCAAGAGGACTTGAAAGCGGGGCAGAATTGCAGGAAACCGATTTCAGGAGGTAGACTGGAATTGCATTGAAAGCATAGGAAAAGAGGCAGAACGTCCACAATGATGCACTTGGCCAAAAAGGGCGTATGCGTTTTTTCCTGAATATATTCAGGAAAAAACGCATACGCCCTTTTTGGCCAACCAAGCAAGCTTGCAAAGGAAATCTGCACTACAATGAAGTCTTACTTCCCCCCGGTCAAAAGGGCCATCTGAAAAAAGTGTAAAATCCAGAAAGGCAGGACAGGCCATGGAGAACTGGGAGCCTTGTTATGCTGATGGGCGGGATGTAAACTGCCAACAGACACTCGGGAGAAGTGTATGGTGTTTCCTGAAACATCTAAAAAACAAAGCAACAGAGCCTAGGGCACTTCCACTTATGGTCCTATAGCTTAGGGAAATTAAAATCAAAAAGACACAGCCACCCCAATGTTTGGGACGCCTCTGTTTACAAGAACCTCGTTTACCGTACAAGTTCAATATCACAGAAAGTGAAAAATGGATAAAGAACTTGTGGTACTTACGTACAATGCAGTATCACTCAGCAGTGAAATCTATGTCATCAGGCCCGTAGCAGCACAATGAGTGGATTCAGGTACGATGATTCTAACTGAAATAAGTCACACAGAAAAAGAAACATCATAAGATATCAGTAATACACGGAATGTAAACTTGGCTACACAGGAACTGAATTACAGAACAGAACAGGGTCTCAAATTTAGAAAACCAACTTATGCTTGTTTAAGGGTAAAGGTGAGTTGGGGTGCTGCATAAAACCAGAGATTGAAATGAGCACAGATAAAGTTCCTTAAGCCAAATATGGAATAGACAAGAGCTACTCCTTGCTCAACGAAATGGACTCAACACCCCATATTAAACGCCTAAGAATGTACCTGACTCTTAAGTATCTTAAAACCTATGGATTGCTATGTCTCCGAAAGAGAATCAAGCGTGTGTACAGGGACATAAACGCAGCAGTGATAGGATTGGAGAGGTTCGGTGAGCAAATGAAGACCCTTTGAAGTCATATTGCATGGTACCCATTCCACGGGTTTCAACTACCCAGGTTTAAGGTATTCTTCCTTCAGCTAAAACATGCATGTGGAACCTAGAGTATGATCAACCATGTGATCGGGAGACGTGTTCAAATATGTCTCAGTTTTCGTACCCTGGTACTCGGGTGCAACATTCCAGACGCTTTACTAACACTCTCCCGACTTGGAGAGTCAGTCCCTTTAAACTCCTGTTTGGCCCAGTTTGCAATTTCTGCGGAAGATGAACAGGAATAGCGAGAACCAATGAGAGACTAGCTGGAGGTGTCTGGACGGGCAAATTTAACTCTCATATCCCACCAGGAAGAGGAAATAACCAAAGGCTCAGCGTGCCGTGCCGGAACCAGATTAGGGCCTGAAGCCATCCTGCGGTGTTGCGGCCAGCTCACAAGAAAACGAGTTGAAGAAAGGAGCTCAGGGGCACTGTAATTCACAAACCTGCAGAGTTTTAAATGACAACTATCATCCAAAAATATACTGAAGTAAGGCTGCCAAGAGGACTTGAAAGCGGGGCAGAATTGCAGGAAACCGATTTCAGGAGGTAGACTGGAATTGCATTGAAAGCATAGGAAAAGAGGCAGAACGTCCACAATGATGCACTTGGCCAAAAAGGGCGTATGCGTTTTTTCCTGAATATATTCAGGAAAAAACGCATACGCACTTTTTGGCCAACCAAGCAAGCTTGCAAAGGAAATCTGCACTACAATGAAGTCTCACTTCCCCCCGGTCAAAAGGGCCATCTGAAAAAAGTGTAAAATCCAGAAAGGCAGGACAGGCCATGGAGAACTGGGAGCCTTGTTATCCTGATGGGCGGGATGTAAACTGCCAACAGACACTCGGGAGAAGTGTATGGTGTTTCCTGAAACATCTAAAAAACAAAGCAACAGAGCCTAGGGCACTTCCACTTATGGTCCTATAGCTTAGGGAAATTAAAATCAAAAAGACACAGCCACCCCAATGTTTGGGACGCCTCTGTTTACAAGAACCTCGTTTACCGTACAAGTTCAATATCACAGAAAGTGAAAAATGGATAAAGAACTTGTGGTACTTACGTACAATGCAGTATCACTCAGCAGTGAAATCTATGTCATCAGGCCCGTAGCAGCACAATGAGTGGATTCAGGTACGATGATTCTAACTGAAATAAGTCACACAGAAAAAGAAACATCATAAGATATCAGTAATACACGGAATGTAAACTTGGCTACACAGGAACTGAATTACAGAACAGAACAGGGTCTCAAATTTAGAAAACCAACTTATGCTTGTTTAAGGGTAAAGGTGAGTTGGGGTGCTGCATAAAACCAGAGATTGAAATGAGCACAGATAAAGTTCCTTAAGCCAAATATGGAATAGACAAGAGCTACTCCTTGCTCAACGAAATGGACTCAACACCCCATATTAAACGCCTAAGAATGTACCTGACTCTTAAGTATCTTAAAACCTATGGATTGCTATGTCTCCGAAAGAGAATCAAGCGTGTGTACAGGGACATAAACGCAGCAGTGATAGGATTGGAGAGGTTCGGTGAGCAAATGAAGACCCTTTGAAGTCATATTGCATGGTACCCATTCCACGGGTTTCAACTACCCAGGTTTAAGGTATTCTTCCTTCAGCTAAAACATGCATGTGGAACCTAGAGTATGATCAACCATGTGATCGGGAGACGTGTTCAAATATGTCTCAGTTTTCGTACCCTGGTACTCGGGTGCAACATTCCAGACGCTTTACTAACACTCTCCCGACTTGGAGAGTCAGTCCCTTTAACCTCCTGTTTGGCCCAGTTTGCAATTTCTGCGGAAGATGAACAGGAATAGCGAGAACCAATGAGAGACTAGCTGGAGGTGTCTGGACGGGCAAATTTAACTCTCATATCCCACCAGGAAGAGGAAATAACCAAAGGCTCAGCGTGCCGTGCCGGAACCAGATTAGGGCCTGAAGCCATCCTGCGGTGTTGCGGCCAGCTCACAAGAAAACGAGTTGAAGAAAGGAGCTCAGGGGCACTGTAATTCACAAACCTGCAGAGTTATAAATGACAACTATCATCCAAAAATATGCTGAAGTAAGGCTGCCAAGAGGACTTGAAAGCGGGGCAGAATTGCAGGAAACCGATTTCAGGAGGTAGACTGGAATTGCATTGAAAGCATAGGAAAAGAGGCAGAACGTCCACAATGATGCACTTGGCCAAAAAGGGCGTATGCGTTTTTTCCTGAATATATTCAGGAAAAAACGCATACGCCCTTTTTGGCCAACCAAGCAAGCTTGCAAAGGAAATCTGCACTACAATGAAGTCTCACTTCCCCCCGGTCAAAAGGGCCATCTGAAAAAAGTGTAAAATCCAGAAAGGCAGGACAGGCCATGGAGAACTGGGAGCCTTGTTATCCTGATGGGCGGGATGTAAACTGCCAACAGACACTCGGGAGAAGTGTATGGTGTTTCCTGAAACATCTAAAAAACAAAGCAACAGAGCCTAGGGCACTTCCACTTATGGTCCTATAGCTTAGGGAAATTAAAATCAAAAAGACACAGCCACCCCAATGTTTGGGACGCCTCTGTTTACAAGAACCTCGTTTACCGTACGAGTTCAATATCACAGAAAGTGAAAAATGGATAAAGAACTTGTGGTACTTACGTACAATGCAGTATCACTCAGCAGTGAAATCTATGTCATCAGGCCCGTAGCAGCACAATGAGTGGATTCAGGTACGATGATTCTAACTGAAATAAGTCACACAGAAAAAGAAACATCATAAGATATCAGTAATACACGGAATGTAAACTTGGCTACACAGGAACTGAATTACAGAACAGAACAGGGTCTCAAATTTAGAAAACCAACTTATGCTTGTTTAAGGGTAAAGGTGAGTTGGGGTGCTGCATAAAACCAGAGATTGAAATGAGCACAGATAAAGTTCCTTAAGCCAAATATGGAATAGACAAGAGCTACTCCTTGCTCAACGAAATGGACTCAACACCCCATATTAAACGCCTAAGAATGTACCTGACTCTTAAGTATCTTAAAACCTATGGATTGCTATGTCTCCGAAAGAGAATCAAGCGTGTGTACAGGGACATAAACGCAGCAGTGATAGGATTGGAGAGGTTCGGTGAGCAAATGAAGACCCTTTGAAGTCATATTGCATGGTACCCATTCCACGGGTTTCAACTACCCAGGTTTAAGGTATTCTTCCTTCAGCTAAAACATGCATGTGGAACCTAGAGTATGATCAACCATGTGATCGGGAGACGTGTTCAAATATGTCTCAGTTTTCGTACCCTGGTACTCGGGTGCAACATTCCAGACGCTTTACTAACACTCTCCCGACTTGGAGAGTCAGTCCCTTTAACCTCCTGTTTGGCCCAGTTTGCAATTTCTGCGGAAGATGAACAGGAATAGCGAGAACCAATGAGAGACTAGCTGGAGGTGTCTGGACGGGCAAATTTAACTCTCATATCCCACCAGGAAGAGGAAATAACCAAAGGCTCAGCGTGCCGTGCCGGAACCAGATTAGGGCCTGAAGCCATCCTGCGGTGTTGCGGCCAGCTCACAAGAAAACGAGTTGAAGAAAGGAGCTCAGGGGCACTGTAATTCACAAACCTGCAGAGTTATAAATGACAACTATCATCCAAAAATATGCTGAAGTAAGGCTGCCAAGAGGACTTGAAAGCGGGGCAGAATTGCAGGAAACCGATTTCAGGAGGTAGACTGGAATTGCATTGAAAGCATAGGAAAAGAGGCAGAACGTCCACAATGATGCACTTGGCCAAAAAGGGCGTATGCATTTTTTCCTGAATATATTCAGGAAAAAACGCATACGCACTTTTTGGCCAACCAAGCAAGCTTGCAAAGGAAATCTGCACTACAATGAAGTCTCACTTCCCCCCGGTCAAAAGGGCCATCTGAAAAAAGTGTAAAATCCAGAAAGGCAGGACAGGCCATGGAGAACTGGGAGCCTTGTTATCCTGATGGGCGGGATGTAAACTGCCAACAGACACTCGGGAGAAGTGTATGGTGTTTCCTGAAACATCTAAAAAACAAAGCAACAGAGCCTAGGGCACTTCCACTTATGGTCCTATAGCTTAGGGAAATTAAAATCAAAAAGACACAGCCACCCCAATGTTTGGGACGCCTCTGTTTACAAGAACCTCGTTTACCGTACAAGTTCAATATCACAGAAAGTGAAAAATGGATAAAGAACTTGTGGTACTTACGTACAATGCAGTATCACTCAGCAGTGAAATCTATGTCATCAGGCCCGTAGCAGCACAATGAGTGGATTCAGGTACGATGATTCTAACTGAAATAAGTCACACAGAAAAAGAAACATCATAAGATATCAGTAATACACGGAATGTAAACTTGGCTACACAGGAACTGAATTACAGAACAGAACAGGGTCTCAAATTTAGAAAACCAACTTATGCTTGTTTAAGGGTAAAGGTGAGTTGGGGTGCTGCATAAAACCAGAGATTGAAATGAGCACAGATAAAGTTCCTTAAGCCAAATATGGAATAGACAAGAGCTACTCCTTTATCAACGAAATGGACTCAACACTGCATATTAAACGCCTAAGAATGTACCTGACTCTTAAGTATCTTAAAACCTATGGATTGCTATGTCTCCGAAAGAGAATCAAGCATGTGTACAGGGACATAAACGCAGCAGTGATAGGATTGGAGAGGTTCGGTGAGCAAATGAAGACCCTTTGAAGTCATATTGCATGGTACCCATTCCACGGGTTTCAACTACCCAGGTTTAAGGTATTCTTCCTTCAGCTAAAACATGCATGTGGAACCTAGAGTATGATCAACCATGTGATCGGGAGACGTGTTCAAATATGTCTCAGTTTTCGTACCCTGGTAGTCGGGTGCAACATTCCAGACGCTTTACTAACACTCTCCCGACTTGGAGAGTCAGTCCCTTTAACCTCCTGTTTGGCCCAGTTTGCAATTTCTGCGGAAGATGAACAGGAATAGCGAGAACCAATGAGAGACTAGCTGGAGGTGTCTGGACGGGCAAATTTAACTCTCATTTCCCACCAGGAAGAGGAAATAACCAAAGGCTCAGCGTGCCGTGCCGGAACCAGATTAGGGCCTGAAGCCATCCTGCGGTGTTGCGGCCAGCTCACAAGAAAACGAGTTGAAGAAAGGAGCTCAGGGGCACTGTAATTCACAAACCTGCAGAGTTATAAATGACAACTATCGTCCAAAAATATACTGAAGTAAGGCTGCCAAGAGGACTTGAAAGCGGGGCAGAATTGCAGGAAACCGATTTCAGGAGGTAGACTGGAATTGCATTGAAAGCATAGGAAAAGAGGCAGAACGTCCAGAATGATGCACTTGGCCAAAAAGGGCGTATGCGTTTTTTCCTGAATATATTCAGGAAAAAACGCATACGCCCTTTTTGGCCAACCAAGCAAGCTTGCAAAGGAAATCTGCACTACAATGAAGTCTCACTTCCCCCACCCCCCGGTCAAAAGGGCCATCTGAAAAAAGTGTAAAATCCAGAAAGGCAGGAAAGGCCATGGAGAACTGGGAGCCTTGTTATGCTGATGGGCAGGATGTAAACTGCCAACAGACACTCGGGAGAAGTGTATGGTGTTTCCTGAAACATCTAAAAAACAAAGCAACAGAGCGTAGGGCACTTCCACTTATGGTCCTATAGCTTAGGGAAATTAAAATCAAAAAGACACAGCCACCCCAATGTTTGGGACGCCTCTGTTTACAAGAACCTCGTTTACCGTACAAGTTCAATATCACAGAAAGTGAAAAATGGATAAAGAACTTGTGGTACTTACGTACAATGCAGTATCACTCAGCAGTGAAATCTATGTCATCAGGCCCGTAGCAGCACAATGAGTGGATTCAGGTACGATGATTCTAACTGAAATAAGTCACACAGAAAAAGAAACATCATAAGATATCAGTAATACACGGAATGTAAACTTGGCTACACAGGAACTGAATTACAGAACAGAACAGGGTCTCAAATTTAGAAAACCAACTTATGCTTGTTTAAGGGTAAAGGTGAGTTGGGGTGCTGCATAAAACCAGAGATTGAAATGAGCACAGATAAAGTTCCTTAAGCCAAATATGGAATAGACAAGAGCTACTCCTTGCTCAACGAAATGGACTCAACACCGCATATTAAACGCCTAAGAATGTACCTGACTCTTAAGTATCTTAAAACCTATGGATTGCTATGTCTCCGAAAGAGAATCAAGCATGTGTACAGGGACATAAACGCAGCAGTGATAGGATTGGAGAGGTTCGGTGAGCAAATGAAGACCCTTTGAAGTCATATTGCATGGTACCCATTCCACGGGTTTCAACTACCCAGGTTTAAGGTATTCTTCCTTCAGCTAAAACATGCATGTGGAACCTAGAGTATGATCAACCATGTGATCGGGAGACGTGTTCAAATATGTCTCAGTTTTCATACCCTGGTACTCGGGTGCAACATTCCAGACGCTTTACTAACACTCTCCCGACTTGGAGAGTCTGTCCCTTTAACCTCCTGTTTGGCCCAGTTTGCAATTTCTGCGGAAGATGAACAGGAATAGCGAGAACCAATGAGAGACTAGCTGGAGGTGTCTGGACGGGCAAAGTTAACTCTCATTTCCCACCAGGAAGAGGAAATAACCAAAGGCTCAGCGTGCCGTGCCGGAACCAGATTAGGGCCTGAAGCCATCCTGCGGTGTTGCGGCCAGCTCACAAGAAAACGAGTTGAAGAAAGGAGCTCAGGGCCACTGTAATTCAGAAACCTGCAGAGTTATAAATGACAACTATCGTCCAAAAATATACTGAAGTAAGGCTGCCAAGAGGACTTGAAAGCGGGGCAGAATTGCAGGAAACCGATTTCAGGAGGTAGACTGGAATTGCATTGAAAGCATAGGAAAAGAGGCAGAACGTCCACAATGATGCACTTGGCCAAAAAGGGCGTATGCGTTTTTTCCTGAATATATTCAGGAAAAAACGCATACGCCCTTTTTGGCCAACCAAGCAAGCTTGCAAAGGAAATCTGCACTACAATGAAGTCTCACTTCCCCCCCCCCCCGGTCAAAAGGGCCATCTGAAAAAAGTGTAAAATCCAGAAAGGCAGGACAGGCCATGGAGAACTGGGAGCCTTGTTATGCTGATGGGCGGGATGTAAACTGCCAACAGACACTGGGGAGAAGTGTATGGTGTTTCCTGAAACATCTAAAAAACAAAGCAACAGAGCCTAGGGCACTTCCACTTATGGTCCTATAGCTTAGGGAAATTAAAATCAAAAAGACACAGCCACCCCAATGTTTGGGACGCCTCTGTTTACAAGAACCTCGTTTACCGTACAAGTTCAATATCACAGAAAGTGAAAAATGGATAAAGAACTTGTGGTACTTACGTACAATGCAGTATCACTCAGCAGTGAAATCTATGTCATCAGGCCCGTAGCAGCACAATGAGTGGATTCAGGTACGATGATTCTAACTGAAATAAGTCACACAGAGAAAGAAACATCATAAGATATCAGTAATACACGGAATGTAAACTTGGCTACACAGGAACTGAATTACAGAACAGAACAGGGTCTCAAATTTATAAAACCAACTTATGCTTGCTTAAGGGTAAAGGTGAGTTGGGGTGCTGCATAAAACCAGAGATTGAAATGAGCACAGATAAAGTTCCTTAAGCCAAATATGGAATAGACAAGAGCTACTCCTTGCTCAACGAAATGGACTCAACACCGCATATTAAACGCCTAAGAATGTACCTGACTCTTAAGTATCTTAAAACCTATGGATTGCTATGTCTCCGAAAGAGAATCAAGCATGTGTACAGGGACATAAACGCAGCAGTGATAGGATTGGAGAGGTTCGGTGAGCAAATGAAGACCCTTTGAAGTCATATTGCATGGTACCCATTCCAAGGGTTTCAACTACCCAGGTTTAAGGTATTCTTCCTTCAGCTAAAACATGCATGTGGAACCTAGAGTATGATCAACCATGTGATCGGGAGACGTGTTCAAATATGTCTCAGTTTTCGTACCCTGGTACTCGGGTGCAACATTCCAGACGCTTTACTAACACTCTCCCGACTTGGAGAGTCAGTTCCTTTAACCTCCTGTTTGGCCCAGTTTGCAATTTCTGCGGAAGATGAACAGGAATAGTGAGAACCAATGAGAGACTAGCTGGAGGTGTCTGGACGGGCAAATTTAACTCTCATTTCCCACCAGGAAGAGGAAATAACCAAAGGTTCAGCGTGCGGTGCCGGAACCAGATTAGGGCCTGAAGCCATCCTGCGGTGTTGCGGCCAGCTCACAAGAAAACGAGTTGAAGAAAGGAGCTCAGGGGCACTGTAATTCACAAACCTGCAGAGTTATAAATGACAACTATCGTCCAAAAGTATACTGAAGTAAGGCTGCCAAGAGGACTTGAAAGCGGGGCAGAATTGCAGGAAACCGATTTCAGGAGGTAGACTGGAATTGCATTGAAAGCATAGGAAAAGGGGCAGAACGTCCACAATGATGCACTTGGCCAAAAAGGGCGTATGCGTTTTTTCCTGAATATATTCAGGAAAAAACGCATACGCCCTTTTTGGCCAACCAAGCAAGCTTGCAAAGGAAATCTGCACTACAATGAAGTCTCACTTCCCCCCCCCAGGCAAAAGGGCCATCTGAAAAAAGTGTAAAATCCAGAAAGGCAGGACAGGCCATGGAGAACTGGGAGCCTTGTTATGCTGATGGGCGGGATGTAAACTGCCAACAGACACTCGGGAGAAGTGTATGGTGTTTCCTGAAACATCTAAAAAACAAAGCAACAGAGCCTAGGGCACTTCCACTTATGGTCCTATAGCTTAGGGAAATTAAAATCAAAAAGATACAGCCACCCCAATGTTTGGGACGCCTCTGTTTACAAGAACCTCGTTTACCGTACAAGTTCAATATCACAGAAAGTGAAAAATGGATAAAGAACTTGTGGTACTTACGTACAATGCAGTATCACTCAGCAGTGAAATCTATGTCATCAGGCCCGTAGCAGCACAATGAGTGGATTCAGGTACGATGATTCTAACTGAAATAAGTCACACAGAGAAAGAAACATCATAAGATATCAGTAATACACGGAATGTAAACTTGGCTACACAGGAACTGAATTACAGAACAGAACAGGGTCTCAAATTTAGAAAACCAACTTATGCTTGTTTAAGGGTAAAGGTGAGTTGGGGTGCTGCATAAAACCAGAGATTGAAATGAGCACAGATAAAGTTCCTTAAGCCAAATATGGAATAGACAAGAGCTACTCCTTGCTCAACGAAATGGACTCAACACCGCATATTAAACGCCTAAGAATGTACCTGACTCTTAAGTATCTTAAAACCTATGGATTGCTATGTCTCCGAAAGAGAATCAAGCATGTGTACAGGGACATAAACGCAGCAGTGATAGGATTGGAGAGGATCGGTGAGCAAATGAAGACCCTTTGAAGTCATATTGCATGGTACCCATTCCACGGGTTTCAACTACCCAGGTTTAAGGTATTCTTCCTTCAGCTAAAACATGCATGTGGAACCTAGAGTATGATCAACCATGTGATCGGGAGACGTGTTCAAATATGTCTCAGTTTTCGTACCCTGGTACTCGGGTGCAACATTCCAGACGCTTTACTAACACTCTCCCGACTTGGAGAGTCAGTCCCTTTAACCTCCTGTTTGGCCCAGTTTGCAATTTCTGCGGAAGATGAACAGGAATAGCGAGAACCAATGAGAGACTAGCTGGAGGTGTCTGGACGGGCAAATTTAACTCTCATTTCCCACCAGGAAGAGGAAATAACCAAAGGCTCAGCGTGCCGTGCCGGAACCAGATTAGGGCCTGAAGCCATCATGCGGTGTTGCGGCCAGCTCACAAGAAAACGAGTTGAAGAAAGGAGCTCAGGGGCACTGTAATTCACAAACCTGCAGAGTTATAAATGACAACTATCGTCCAAAAATATACTGAAGTAAGGCTGCCAAGAGGACTTGAAAGCGGGGCAGAATTGCAGGAAACCGATTTCAGGAGGTAGACTGAAATTGCATTGAAAGCATAGGAAAAGAGGCAGAACGTCCACAATGATGCACTTGGCCAAAAAGGGCGTATGCGTCTTTTCCTGAATATATTCAGGAAAAAACGCATACGCCCTTTTTGGCCGACCAAGCAAGCTTGCAAAGGAAATCTGCACTACAATGAAGTCTCACTTCCCCCCGGTCAAAAGGGCCATCTGAAAAAAGTGTAAAATCCAGAAAGGCAGGACAGGCCATGGAGAACTGGGAGCCTTGTTATGCTGATGGGCGGGATGTGAACTGCCAACAGACACTCGGGAGAAGTGTATGGTGTTTCCTGAAACATCTAAAAAACAAAGCAACAGAGCCTAGGGCACTTCCACTTATGGTCCTATAGCTTAGGGAAATTAAAATCAAAAAGACACAGCCACCCCAATGTTTGGGACGCCTCTGTTTACAAGAACCTCGTTTACCGTACAAGTTCAATATCACAGAAAGTGAAAAATGGATAAAGAACTTGTGGTACTTACGTACAATGCAGTATCACTCAGCAGTGAAATCTATGTCATCAGGCCCGTAGCAGCACAATGAGTGGATTCAGGTACGATGATTCTAACTGAAATAAGTCACACAGAGAAAGAAACATCATAAGATATCAGTAATACACGGAATGTAAACTTGGCTACACAGGAACTGAATTACAGAACAGAACAGGGTCTCAAATTTAGAAAACCAACTTATGCTTGTTTAAGGGTAAAGGTGAGTTGGGGTGCTGCATAAAACCAGAGATTGAAATGAGCACAGATAAAGTTCCTTAAGCCAAATATGGAATAGACAAGAGCTACTCCTTGCTCAACGAAATGGACTCAACACCGCATATTAAACGCCTAAGAATGTACCTGACTCTTAAGTATCTTAAAACCTATGGATTGCTATGTCTCCGAAAGAGAATCAAGCATGTGTACAGGGACATAAACGCAGCAGTGATAGGACTGGAGAGGTTCGGTGAGCAAATGAAGACCCTTTGAAGTCATATTGCATGGTACCCATTCCACGGGTTTCAACTACCCAGGTTTAAGGTATTCTTCCTTCAGCTAAAACATGCATGTGGAACCTAGAGTATGATCAACCATGTGATCGGGAGACGTGTTCAAATATGTCTCAGTTTTCGTACCCTGGTACTCGGGTGCAACATTCCAGACGCTTTACTAACACTCTCCCGACTTGGAGAGTCAGTCCCTTTAACCTCCTGTTTGGCCCAGTTTGCAATTTCTGCGGAAGATGAACAGGAATAGCGAGAACCAATGAGAGACTAGCTGGAGGTGTCTGGACGGGCAAATTTAACTCTCATTTCCCACCAGGAAGAGGAAATAACCAAAGGCTCAGCGTGCCGTGCCGGAACCAGATTAGGGCCTGAAGCCATCCTGCGGTGTTGCGGCCAGCTCACAAGAAAACGAGTTGAAGAAAGGAGCTCAGGGGCACTGTAATTCACAAACCTGCAGAGTTATAAATGACAACTATCGTCCAAAAATATACTGAAGTAAGGCTGCCAAGAGGACTTGAAAGCGGGGCAGAATTGCAGGAAACCGATTTCAGGAGGTAGACTGGAATTGCATTGAAAGCATAGGAAAAGAGGCAGAACGTCCACAATGATGCACTTGGCCAAAAAGGGCGTATGCGTTTTTTCCTGAATATATTCAGGAAAAAACGCATACGCCCTTTTTGGCCAACCAAGCAAGCTTGCAAAGGAAATCTGCACTACAATGAAGTCTTACTTCCCCCCCCCCCCGGTCAAAAGGGCCATCTGAAAAAAGTGTAAAATCCAGAAAGGCAGGACAGGCCATGGAGAACTGGGAGCCTTGTTATGCTGATGGGCGGGATGTAAACTGCCAACAGACACTGGGGAGAAGTGTATGGTGTTTCCTGAAACATCTAAAAAACAAAGCAACAGAGCCTAGGGCACTTCCACTTATGGTCCTATAGCTTAGGGAAATTAAAATCAAAAAGACACAGCCACCCCAATGTTTGGGACGCCTCTGTTTACAAGAACCTCGTTTACCGTACAAGTTCAATATCACAGAAAGTGAAAAATGGATAAAGAACTTGTGGTACTTACGTACAATGCAGTATCACTCAGCAGTGAAATCTATGTCATCAGGCCCGTAGCAGCACAATGAGTGGATTCAGGTACGATGATTCTAACTGAAATAAGTCACACAGAGAAAGAAACATCATAAGATATCAATAATACACGGAATGTAAACTTGGCTACACAGGAACTGAATTACAGAACAGAACAGGGTCTCAAATTTAGAAAACCAACTTATGCTTGTTTAAGGGTAAAGGTGAGTTGGGGTGCTGCATAAAACCAGAGATTGAAATGAGCACAGATAAAGTTCCTTAAGCCAAATATGGAATAGACAAGAGCTACTCCTTGCTCAACGAAATGGACTCAACACCGCATATTAAACGCCTAAGAATGTACCTGACTCTTAAGTATCTTAAAACCTATGGATTGCTATGTCTCCGAAAGAGAATCAAGCATGTGTACAGGGACATAAACGCAGCAGTGATAGGATTGGAGAGGTTCGGTGAGCAAATGAAGACCCTTTGAAGTCATATTGCATGGTACCCATTCCACGGGTTTCAACTACCCAGGTTTAAGGTATTCTTCCTTCAGCTAAAACATGCATGTGGAACCTAGAGTATGATCAACCATGTGATCGGGAGACGTGTTCAAATATGTCTCAGTTTTCGTACCCTGGTACTCGGGTGCAACATTCCAGACGCTTTACTAACACTCTCCCGACTTGGAGAGTCAGTCCCTTTAACCTCCTGTTTGGCCCAGTTTGCAATTTCTGCGGAAGATGAACAGGAATAGCGAGAACCAATGAGAGACTAGCTGGAGGTGTCTGGACGGGCAAATTTAACTCTCATTTCCCACCAGGAAGAGGAAATAACCAAAGGCTCAGCGTGCCGTGCCGGAACCAGATTAGGGCCTGAAGCCATCCTGCGGTGTTGCGGCCAGCTCACAAGAAAACGAGTTGAAGAAAGGAGCTCAGGGGCACTGTAATTCACAAACCTGCAGAGTTATAAATGACAACTATCGTCCAAAAATATACTGAAGTAAGGCTGCCAAGAGGACTTGAAAGCGGGGCAGAATTGCAGGAAACCGATTTCAGGAGGTAGACTGGAATTGCATTGAAAGCATAGGAAAAGAGGCAGAACGTCCACAATGATGCACTTGGCCAAAAAGGGCGTATGCGTTTTTTCCTGAATATATTCAGGAAAAAACGCATACGCCCTTTTTGGCCAACCAAGCAAGCTTGCAAAGGAAATCTGCACTACAATGAAGTCTCACTTCCCCCCCCCCCCCGGTCAAAAGGGCCATCTGAAAAAAGTGTAAAATCCAGAAAGGCAGGACAGGCCATGGAGAACTGGGAGCCTTGTTATGCTGATGGGCGGGATGTAAACTGCCAACAGACACTCGGGAGAAGTGTATGGTGTTTCCTGAAACATCTAAAAAACAAAGCAACAGAGCCTAGGGCACTTCCACTTATGGTCCTATAGCTTAGGGAAATTAAAATCAAAAAGATACAGCCACCCCAATGTTTGGGACGCCTCTGTTTACAAGAACCTCGTTTACCGTACAAGTTCAATATCACAGAAAGTGAAAAATGGATAAAGAACTTGTGGTACTTACGTACAATGCAGTATCACTCAGCAGTGAAATCTATGTCATCAGGCCCGTAGCAGCACAATGAGTGGATTCAGGTACGATGATTCTAACTGAAATAAGTCACACAGAGAAAGAAACATCATAAGATATCAATAATACACGGAATGTAAACTTGGCTACACAGGAACTGAATTACAGAACAGAACAGGGTCTCAAATTTAGAAAACCAACTTATGCTTGTTTAAGGGTAAAGGTGAGTTGGGGTGCTGCATAAAACCAGAGATTGAAATGAGCACAGATAAAGTTCCTTAAGCCAAATATGGAATAGACAAGAGCTACTCCTTGCTCAACGAAATGGACTCAACACCGCATATTAAACGCCTAAGAATGTACCTGACTCTTAAGTATCTTAAAACCTATGGATTGCTATGTCTCCAAAAGAGAATCAAGCATGTGTACAGGGACATAAACGCAGCAGTGATAGGATTGGAGAGGTTCGGTGAGCAAATGAAGACCCTTTGAAGTCATATTGCATGGTACCCATTCCACGGGTTTCAACTACCCAGGTTTAAGGTATTCTTCCTTCAGCTAAAACATGCATGTGGAACCTAGAGTATGATCAACCATGTGATCGGGAGACGTGTTCAAATATGTCTCAGTTTTCGTACCCTGGTACTCGGGTGCAACATTCCAGACGCTTTACTAACACTCTCCCGACTTGGAGAGTCAGTCCCTTTAACCTCCTGTTTGGCCCAGTTTGCAATTTCTGCGGAAGATGAACAGGAATAGCGAGAACCAATGAGAGACTAGCTGGAGGTGTCTGGACGGGCAAATTTAACTCTCATTTCCCACCAGGAAGAGGAAATAACCAAAGGCTCAGCGTGCCGTGCCGGAACCAGATTAGGGCCTGAAGCCATCCTGCGGTGTTGCGGCCAGCTCACAAGAAAACGAGTTGAAGAAAGGAGCTCAGGGGCACTGTAATTCACAAACCTGCAGAGTTATAAATGACAACTATCGTCCAAAAATATACTGAAGTAAGGCTGCCAAGAGGACTTGAAAGCGGGGCAGAATTGCAGGAAACCGATTTCAGGAGGTAGACTGCAATTGCATTGAAAGCATAGGAAAAGAGGCAGAACGTCCACAATGATGCACTTGGCCAAAAAGGGCGTATGCGTTTTTTCCTGAATATATTCAGGAAAGAACGCATACGCCCTTTTTGGCCAACCAAGCAAGCTTGCAAAGGAAATCTGCACTACAATGAAGTCTCACTTCCCCCCGGTCAAAAGGGCCATCTGAAAAAAGTGTAAAATCCAGAAAGGCAGGACAGGCCATGGAGAACTGGGAGCCTTGTTATGCTGATGGGCGGGATGTAAATTGCCAACAGACACTCGGGAGAAGTGTATGGTGTTTCCTGAAACATCTAAAAAACAAAGCAACAGAGCGTAGGGCACTTCCACTTATGGTCCTATAGCTTAGGGAAATTAAAATCAAAAAGATACAGCCACCCCAATGTTTGGGACGCCTCTGTTTACAAGAACCTCGTTTACCGTACAAGTTCAATATCACAGAAAGTGAAAAATGGATAAAGAACTTGTGGTACTTACGTACAATGCAGTATCACTCAGCAGTGAAATCTATGTCATCAGGCCCGTAGCAGCACAATGAGTGGATTCAGGTACGATGATTCTAACTGAAATAAGTCACACAGAAAAAGAAACATCATAAGATATCAGTAATACACGGAATGTAAACTTGGCTACACAGGAACTGAATTACAGAACAGAACAGGGTCTCAAATTTAGAAAACCAACTTATGCTTGTTTAAGGGTAAAGGTGAGTTGGGGTGCTGCATAAAACCAGAGATTGAAATGAGCACAGATAAAGTTCCTTAAGCCAAATATGGAATAGACAAGAGCTACTCCTTGCTCAACGAATTGGACTCAACACCCCATATTAAACGGCTAAGAATGTACCTGACTCTTAAGTATCTTAAAACCTATGGATTGCTATGTCTCCGAAAGAGAATCAAGCGTGTGTACAGGGACATAAACGCAGAAGTGATAGGATTGGAGAGGTTCGGTGAGCAAATGAAGACCCTTTGAAGTCATATTGCATGGTACCCATTCCACGGGTTTCAACTACCCAGGTTTAAGGTATTCTTCCTTCAGCTAAAACATGCATGTGGAACCTAGAGTATGATCAACCATGTGATCGGGAGACGTGTTCAAATATGTCTCAGTTTTCGTACCCTGGTACTCGGGTGCAACATTCCAGACGCTTTACTAACACTCTCCCGACTTGGAGAGTCAGTCCCTTTAACCTCCTGTTTGGCCCAGTTTGCAATTTCTGCGGAAGATGAACAGGAATAGCGAGAACCAATGAGAGACTAGCTGGAGGTGTCTGGACGGGCAAATTTAACTCTCATTTCCCACCAGGAAGAGGAAATAACCAAAGGCTCAGTGTGCCGTGCCGGAACCAGATTAGGGCCTGAAGCCATCCTGCGGTGTTGCGGCCAGCTCACAAGAAAACGAGTTGAAGGAAGGAGCTCAGGGGCACTGTAATTCACATACCTGCAGAGTTATAAATGACAACAATCGTCCAAAAATATACTGAAGTAAGGCTGCCAAGAGGACTTGAAAGCGGGGCAGAATTGCAGGAAACCGATTTCAGGAGGTAGACTGGAATTGCATTGAAAGCATAGGAAAAGAGGCAGAACGTCCACAATGATGCACTTGGCCAAAAAGGGCGTATGCGTTTTTTCCTGAATATATTCAGGAAAAAACGCATACGCCCTTTTTGGCCAACCAAGCAAGCTTGCAAAGGAAATCTGCACTACAATGAAGTCTCACTTCCCCCCGGTCAAAAGGGCCATCTGAAAAAAGTGTAAAATCCAGAAAGGCAGGACAGGCCATGGAGAACTGGGAGCCTTGTTATGCTGATGGGCGGGATGTCAATTGCCAACAGACACTCGGGAGAAGTGTATGGTGTTTCCTGAAACATCTAAAAAACAAAGCAACAGAGCCTAGGGCACTTCCACTTATGGTCCTATAGCTTAGGGAAATTAAAATCAAAAAGACACAGCCACCCCAAAGTTTGGGACGCCTCTGTTTACAAGAACCTCGTTTACCGTACAAGTTCAATATCACAGAAAGTGAAAAATGGATAAAGAACTTGTGGTACTTACGTACAATGCAGTATCACTCAGCAGTGAAATCTATGTCATCAGGCCCGTAGCAGCACAATGAGTGGATTCAGGTACGATGATTCTAACTGAAATAAGTCACACAGAAAAAGAAACATCATAAGATATCAGTAATACACGGAATGTAAACTTGGCTACACAGGAACTGAATTACAGAACAGAACAGGGTCTCAAATTTAGAAAACCAACTTATGCTTGTTTAAGGGTAAAGGTGAGTTGGGGTGCTGCATAAAACCAGAGATTGAAATGAGCACAGATAAAGTTCCTTAAGCCAAATATGGAATAGACAAGAGCTACTCCTTGCTCAACGAAATGGACTCAACACCACATATTAAACGCCTAAGAATGTACGTGACTCTTAAATATCTTAAAACCTATGGATTGCTATGTCTCCGAAAGAGAATCAAGCGTGTGTACAGGGACATAAACGCAGCAGTGATAGGATTGGAGAGGTTCGGTGAGCAAATGAAGACCCTTTGAAGTCATATTGCATGGTACCCATTCCACGGGTTTCAACTACCCAGGTTTAAGGTATTCTTCCTTCAGCTAAAACATGCATGTGGAACGTAGAGTATAATCAACCATGTGATCGGGAGACGTGTTCAAATATGTCTCAGTTTTCCTCCCCTGGTAGTCGGGTGCAACATTCCAGACGCTTTACTAACACTCTCCCGACTTGGAGAGTCAGTCCCTTTAACCTCCTGTTTGGCCCAGTTTGCAATTTCTGCGGAAGATGAACAGGAATAGCGAGAACCAATGAGAGACTAGCTGGAGGTGTCTGGACGGGCAAATTTAACTCTCATTTCCCACCAGGAAGAGGAAATAACCAAAGGCTCAGCGTGCCGTCCCGGAACCAGATTAGGGCCTGAAGCCATCCTGCGGTGTTGCGGCCAGCTCACAAGAAAACGAGTTGAAGAAAGGAGCTCAGGGGCACTGTAATTCACAAACCTGCAGAGTTATAAATGACAACGATCGTCCAAAAATATACTGAAGTAAGGCTGCCAAGAGGACTTGAAAGCGGGGCAGAATTGCAGGAAACCGATTTCAGGAGGTAGACTGGAATTGCATTGAAAGCATAGGAAAAGAGGCAGAACGTCCACAATGATGCACTTGGCCAAAAAGGGCGTATGCGTTTTTTCCTGAATATATTCAGGAAAAAACGCATACGCCCTTTTTGGCCAACCAAGCAAGCTTGCAAAGGAAATCTGCACTACAATGAAGTCTCACTTCCCCCCGGTCAAAAGGGCCATCTGAAAAAAGTGTAAAATCCAGAAAGGCAGGACAGGCCATGGAGAACTGGGAGCCTTGTTATGCTGATGGGCGGGATGTAAACTGCCAACAGACACTCGGGAGAAGTGTATGGTGTTTCCTGAAACATCTAAAAAACAAAGCAACAGAGCCTAGGGCACTTCCACTTATGGTCCTATAGCTTAGGGAAATTAAAATCAAAAAGACACAGCCACCCCAATGTTTGGGACGCCTCTGTTTACAAGAACCTCGTTTACCGTACAAGTTCAATATCACAGAAAGTGAAAAATGGATAAAGAACTTGTGGTACTTACGTACAATGCAGTATCACTCAGCAGTGAAATCTATGTCATCAGGCCCGTAGCAGCACAATGAGTGGATTCAGGTACGATGATTCTAACTGAAATAAGTCACACAGAAAAAGAAACATCATAAGATATCAGTAATACACGGAATGTAAACTTGGCTACACAGGAACTGAATTACAGAACAGAACAGGGTCTCAAATTTAGAAAACCAACTTATGCTTGTTTAAGGGTAAAGGTGAGTTGGGGTGCTGCATAAAACCAGAGATTGAAATGAGCACAGATAAAGTTCCTTAAGCCAAATATGGAATAGACAAGAGCTACTCCTTGCTCAACGAAATGGACTCAACACCGCATATTAAACGCCTAAGAATGTACCTGACTCTTAAGTATCTTAAAACCTATGGATTGCTATGTCTCCGAAAGAGAATCAAGCGTGTGTACAGGGACATAAACGCAGCAGTGATAGGATTGGAGAGGTTCGGTGAGCAAATGAAGACCCTTTGAAGTCATATTGCATGGTACCCATTCCACGGGTTTCAACTACCCAGGTTTAAGGTATTCTTCCTTCAGCTAAAACATGCATGTGGAACCTAGAGTATGATCAACCATGTGATCGGGAGACGTGTTCAAATATGTCTCAGTTTTCGTACCCTGGTACTCGGGTGCAACATTCCAGACGCTTTACTAACACTCTCCCGACTTGGAGAGTCAGTCCCTTTAACCTCCTGTTTGGCCCAGTTTGCAATTTCTGCGGAAGATGAACAGGAATAGCGAGAACCAATGAGAGACTAGCTGGAGGTGTCTGGACGGGCAAATTTAACTCTCATTTCCCACCAGGAAGAGGAAATAACCAAAGGCTCAGTGTGCCGTGCCGGAACCAGATTAGGGCCTGAAGCCATCCTGCGGTGTTGCGGCCAGCTCACAAGAAAACGAGTTGAAGAAAGGAGCTCAGGGGCACTGTAATTCACAAACCTGCAGAGTTATAAATGACAACTATCGTCCAAAAATATACTGAAGTAAGGCTGCCAAGAGGACTTGAAAGCGGGGCAGAATTGCAGGAAACCGATTTCAGGAGGTAGACTGGAATTGCATTGAAAGCATAGGAAAAGAGGCAGAACGTCCACAATGATGCACTTGGCCAAAAAGGGCATATGCGTTTTTTCCTGAATATATTCAGGAAAAAAAGCATACGCCATTTTTGGCCAACCAAGCAAGCTTGCAAAGGAAATCTGCACTACAATGAAGTCTCACTTCCCCCCGGTCAAAAGGGCCATCTGAAAAAAGTGTAAAATCCAGAAAGGCAGGACAGGCCATGGAGAACTGGGAGCCTTGTTATGCTGATGGGCGGGATGTAAACTGCCAACAGACGCTCGGGAGAAGTGTATGGTGTTTCCTGAAACATCTAAAAAACAAAGCAACAGAGCCTAGGGCACTTCCACTTATGGTCCTATAGCTTAGGGAAATTAAAATCAAAAAGACACAGCCACCCCAATGTTTGGGACGCCTCTGTTTACAAGAACCTCGTTTACCGTACAAGTTCAATATCACAGAAAGTGAAAAATGGATAAAGAACTTGTGGTACTTACGTACAATGCAGTATCACTCAGCAGTGAAATCTATGTCATCAGGCCCGTAGCAGCACAATGAGTGGATTCAGGTACGATGATTCTAACTGAAATAAGTCACACAGAAAAAGAAACATCATAAGATATCAGTAATACACGGAATGTAAACTTGGCTACACAGGAACTGAATTACAGAACAGAACAGGGTCTCAAATTTAGAAAACCAACTTATGCTTGTTTAAGGGTAAAGGTGAGTTGGGGTGCTGCATAAAACCAGAGATTGAAATGAGCACAGATAAAGTTCCTTAAGCCAAATATGGAATAGACAAGAGCTACTCCTTGCTCAACGAAATGGACTCAACACTGCATATTAAACGCCTAAGAATGTACCTGACTCTTAAGTATCTTAAAACCTATGGATTGCTATGTCTCCGAAAGAGAATCAAGCATGTGTACAGGGACATAAACGCAGCAGTGATAGGATTGGAGAGGTTCGGTGAGCAAATGAAGACCCTTTGAAGTCATATTGCATGGTACCCATTCCACGGGTTTCAACTACCCAGGTTTAAGGTATTCTTCCTTCAGCTAAAACATGCATGTGGAACCTAGAGTATGATCAACCATGTGATCGGGAGACGTGTTCAAATATGTCTCAGTTTTCGTACCCTGGTAGTCGGGTGCAACATTCCAGACGCTTTACTAACACTCTCCCGACTTGGAGAGTCAGTCCCTTTAACCTCCTGTTTGGCCCAGTTTGCAATTTCTGCGGAAGATGAACAGGAATAGCGAGAACCAATGAGAGACTAGCTGGAGGTGTCTGGACGGGCAAATTTAACTCTCATTTCCCACCAGGAAGAGGAAATAACCAAAGGCTCAGCGTGCCGTGCCGGAACCAGATTAGGGCCTGAAGCCATCCTGCGGTGTTGCGGCCAGCTCACAAGAAAACGAGTTGAAGAAAGGAGCTCAGGGGCACTGTAATTCACAAACCTGCAGAGTTATAAATGACAACTATCGTCCAAAAATATACTGAAGTAAGGCTGCCAAGAGGACTTGAAAGCGGGGCAGAATTGCAGGAAACCGATTTCAGGAGGTAGACTGGAATTGCATTGAAAGCATAGGAAAAGAGGCAGAACGTCCAGAATGATGCACTTGGCCAAAAAGGGCGTATGCGTTTTTTCCTGAATATATTCAGGAAAAAACGCATACGCCCTTTTTGGCCAACCAAGCAAGCTTGCAAAGGAAATCTGCACTACAATGAAGTCTCACTTCCCCCACCCCCCGGTCAAAAGGGCCATCTGAAAAAAGTGTAAAATCCAGAAAGGCAGGAAAGGCCATGGAGAACTGGGAGCCTTGTTATGCTGATGGGCAGGATGTAAACTGCCAACAGACACTCGGGAGAAGTGTATGGTGTTTCCTGAAACATCTAAAAAACAAAGCAACAGAGCGTAGGGCACTTCCACTTATGGTCCTATAGCTTAGGGAAATTAAAATCAAAAAGACACAGCCACCCCAATGTTTGGGACGCCTCTGTTTACAAGAACCTCGTTTACCGTACAAGTTCAATATCACAGAAAGTGAAAAATGGATAAAGAACTTGTGGTACTTACGTACAATGCAGTATCACTCAGCAGTGAAATCTATGTCATCAGGCCCGTAGCAGCACAATGAGTGGATTCAGGTACGATGATTCTAACTGAAATAAGTCACACAGAAAAAGAAACATCATAAGATATCAGTAATACACGGAATGTAAACTTGGCTACACAGGAACTGAATTACAGAACAGAACAGGGTCTCAAATTTAGAAAACCAACTTATGCTTGTTTAAGGGTAAAGGTGAGTTGGGGTGCTGCATAAAACCAGAGATTGAAATGAGCACAGATAAAGTTCCTTAAGCCAAATATGGAATAGACAAGAGCTACTCCTTGCTCAACGAAATGGACTCAACACCGCATATTAAACGCCTAAGAATGTACCTGACTCTTAAGTATCTTAAAACCTATGGATTGCTATGTCTCCGAAAGAGAATCAAGCATGTGTACAGGGACATAAACGCAGCAGTGATAGGATTGGAGAGGTTCGGTGAGCAAATGAAGACCCTTTGAAGTCATATTGCATGGTACCCATTCCACGGGTTTCAACTACCCAGGTTTAAGGTATTCTTCCTTCAGCTAAAACATGCATGTGGAACCTAGAGTATGATCAACCATGTGATCGGGAGACGTGTTCAAATATGTCTCAGTTTTCGTACCCTGGTACTCGGGTGCAACATTCCAGACGCTTTACTAACACTCTCCCGACTTGGAGAGTCAGTCCCTTTAACCTCCTGTTTGGCCCAGTTTGCAATTTCTGCGGAAGATGAACAGGAATAGCGAGAACCAATGAGAGACTAGCTGGAGGTGTCTGGACGGGCAAATTTAACTCTCATTTCCCACCAGGAAGAGGAAATAACCAAAGGCTCAGCGTGCCGTCCCGGAACCAGATTAGGGCCTGAAGCCATCCTGCGGTGTTGCGGCCAGCTCACAAGAAAACGAGTTGAAGAAAGGAGCTCAGGGGCACTGTAATTCACAAACCTGCAGAGTTATAAATGACAACGATCGTCCAAAAATATACTGAAGTAAGGCTGCCAAGAGGACTTGAAAGCGGGGCAGAATTGCAGGAAACCGATTTCAGGAGGTAGACTGGAATTGCATTGAAAGCATAGGAAAAGAGGCAGAACGTCCACAATGATGCACTTGGCCAAAAAGGGCGTATGCGTTTTTTCCTGAATATATTCAGGAAAAAACGCATACGCCCTTTTTGGCCAACCAAGCAAGCTTGCAAAGGAAATCTGCACTACAATGAAGTCTCACTTCCCCCCGGTCAAAAGGGCCATCTGAAAAAAGTGTAAAATCCAGAAAGGCAGGACAGGCCATGGAGAACTGGGAGCCTTGTTATGCTGATGGGCGGGATGTAAACTGCCAACAGACACTCGGGAGAAGTGTATGGTGTTTCCTGAAACATCTAAAAAACAAAGCAACAGAGCCTAGGGCACTTCCACTTATGGTCCTATAGCTTAGGGAAATTAAAATCAAAAAGACACAGCCACCCCAATGTTTGGGACGCCTCTGTTTACAAGAACCTCGTTTACCGTACAAGTTCAATATCACAGAAAGTGAAAAATGGATAAAGAACTTGTGGTACTTACGTACAATGCAGTATCACTCAGCAGTGAAATCTATGTCATCAGGCCCGTAGCAGCACAATGAGTGGATTCAGGTACGATGATTCTAACTGAAATAAGTCACACAGAAAAAGAAACATCATAAGATATCAGTAATACACGGAATGTAAACTTGGCTACACAGGAACTGAATTACAGAACAGAACAGGGTCTCAAATTTAGAAAACCAACTTATGCTTGTTTAAGGGTAAAGGTGAGTTGGGGTGCTGCATAAAACCAGAGATTGAAATGAGCACAGATAAAGTTCCTTAAGCCAAATATGGAATAGACAAGAGCTACTCCTTGCTCAACGAAATGGACTCAACACCCCATATTAAACGCCTAAGAATGTACCTGACTCTTAAGTATCTTAAAACCTATGGATTGCTATGTCTCCGAAAGAGAATCAAGCGTGTGTACAGGGACATAAACGCAGCAGTGATAGGATTGGAGAGGTTCGGTGAGCAAATGAAGACCCTTTGAAGTCATATTGCATGGTACCCATTCCACGGGTTTCAACTACCCAGGTTTAAGGTATTCTTCCTTCAGCTAAAACATGCATGTGGAACCTAGAGTATGATCAACCATGTGATCGGGAGACGTGTTCAAATATGTCTCAGTTTTCGTACCCTGGTACTCGGGTGCAACATTCCAGACGCTTTACTAACACTCTCCCGACTTGGAGAGTCAGTCCCTTTAAACTCCTGTTTGGCCCAGTTTGCAATTTCTGCGGAAGATGAACAGGAATAGCGAGAACCAATGAGAGACTAGCTGGAGGTGTCTGGACGGGCAAATTTAACTCTCATATCCCACCAGGAAGAGGAAATAACCAAAGGCTCAGCGTGCCGTGCCGGAACCAGATTAGGGCCTGAAGCCATCCTGCGGTGTTGCGGCCAGCTCACAAGAAAACGAGTTGAAGAAAGGAGCTCAGGGGCACTGTAATTCACAAACCTGCAGAGTTTTAAATGACAACTATCATCCAAAAATATACTGAAGTAAGGCTGCCAAGAGGACTTGAAAGCGGGGCAGAATTGCAGGAAACCGATTTCAGGAGGTAGACTGGAATTGCATTGAAAGCATAGGAAAAGAGGCAGAACGTCCACAATGATGCACTTGGCCAAAAAGGGCGTATGCGTTTTTTCCTGAATATATTCAGGAAAAAACGCATACGCCCTTTTTGGCCAACCAAGCAAGCTTGCAAAGGAAATCTGCACTACAATGAAGTCTCACTTCCCCCCGGTCAAAAGGGCCATCTGAAAAAAGTGTAAAATCCAGAAAGGCAGGACAGGCCATGGAGAACTGGGAGCCTTGTTATCCTGATGGGCGGGATGTAAACTGCCAACAGACACTCGGGAGAAGTGTATGGTGTTTCCTGAAACATCTAAAAAACAAAGCAACAGAGCCTAGGGCACTTCCACTTATGGTCCTATAGCTTAGGGAAATTAAAATCAAAAAGACACAGCCACCCCAATGTTTGGGACGCCTCTGTTTACAAGAACCTCGTTTACCGTACAAGTTCAATATCACAGAAAGTGAAAAATGGATAAAGAACTTGTGGTACTTACGTACAATGCAGTATCACTCAGCAGTGAAATCTATGTCATCAGGCCCGTAGCAGCACAATGAGTGGATTCAGGTACGATGATTCTAACTGAAATAAGTCACACAGAAAAAGAAACATCATAAGATATCAGTAATACACGGAATGTAAACTTGGCTACACAGGAACTGAATTACAGAACAGAACAGGGTCTCAAATTTAGAAAACCAACTTATGCTTGTTTAAGGGTAAAGGTGAGTTGGGGTGCTGCATAAAACCAGAGATTGAAATGAGCACAGATAAAGTTCCTTAAGCCAAATATGGAATAGACAAGAGCTACTCCTTGCTCAACGAAATGGACTCAACACCCCATATTAAACGCCTAAGAATGTACCTGACTCTTAAGTATCTTAAAACCTATGGATTGCTATGTCTCCGAAAGAGAATCAAGCGTGTGTACAGGGACATAAACGCAGCAGTGATAGGATTGGAGAGGTTCGGTGAGCAAATGAAGACCCTTTGAAGTCATATTGCATGGTACCCATTCCACGGGTTTCAACTACCCAGGTTTAAGGTATTCTTCCTTCAGCTAAAACATGCATGTGGAACCTAGAGTATGATCAACCATGTGATCGGGAGACGTGTTCAAATATGTCTCAGTTTTCGTACCCTGGTACTCGGGTGCAACATTCCAGACGCTTTACTAACACTCTCCCGACTTGGAGAGTCAGTCCCTTTAACCTCCTGTTTGGCCCAGTTTGCAATTTCTGCGGAAGATGAACAGGAATAGCGAGAACCAATGAGAGACTAGCTGGAGGTGTCTGGACGGGCAAATTTAACTCTCATATCCCACCAGGAAGAGGAAATAACCAAAGGCTCAGCGTGCCGTGCCGGAACCAGATTAGGGCCTGAAGCCATCCTGCGGTGTTGCGGCCAGCTCACAAGAAAACGAGTTGAAGAAAGGAGCTCAGGGGCACTGTAATTCACAAACCTGCAGAGTTATAAATGACAACTATCATCCAAAAATATGCTGAAGTAAGGCTGCCAAGAGGACTTGAAAGCGGGGCAGAATTGCAGGAAACCGATTTCAGGAGGTAGACTGGAATTGCATGGAAAGCATAGGAAAAGAGGCAGAACGTCCACAATGATGCACTTGGCCAAAAAGGGCGTATGCGTTTTTTCCTGAATATATTCAGGAAAAAACGCATACGCCCTTTTTGGCCAACCAAGCAAGCTTGCAAAGGAAATCTGCACTACAATGAAGTCTCACTTCCCCCCGGTCAAAAGGGCCATCTGAAAAAAGTGTAAAATCCAGAAAGGCAGGACAGGCCATGGAGAACTGGGAGCCTTGTTATCCTGATGGGCGGGATGTAAACTGCCAACAGACACTCGGGAGAAGTGTATGGTGTTTCCTGAAACATCTAAAAAACAAAGCAACAGAGCCTAGGGCACTTCCACTTATGGTCCTATAGCTTAGGGAAATTAAAATCAAAAAGACACAGCCACCCCAATGTTTGGGACGCCTCTGTTTACAAGAACCTCGTTTACCGTACAAGTTCAATATCACAGAAAGTGAAAAATGGATAAAGAACTTGTGGTACTTACGTACAATGCAGTATCACTCAGCAGTGAAATCTATGTCATCAGGCCCATAGCAGCACAATGAGTGGATTCAGGTACGATGATTCTAACTGAAATAAGTCACACAGAAAAAGAAACATCATAAGATATCAGTAATACACGGAATGTAAACTTGGCTACACAGGAACTGAATTACAGAACAGAACAGGGTCTCAAATTTAGAAAACCAACTTATGCTTGTTTAAGGGTAAAGGTGAGTTGGGGTGCTGCATAAAACCAGAGATTGAAATGAGCACAGATAAAGTTCCTTAAGCCAAATATGGAATAGACAAGAGCTACTCCTTGCTCAACGAAATGGACTCAACACCGCATATTAAACGCCTAAGAATGTACCTGACTCTTAAGTATCTTAAAACCTATGGATTGCTATGTCTCCGAAAGAGAATCAAGCGTGTGTACAGGGACATAAACGCAGCAGTGATAGGATTGGAGAGGTTCGGTGAGCAAATGAAGACCCTTTGAAGTCATATTGCATGGTACCCATTCCACGGGTTTCAACTACCCAGGTTTAAGGTATTCTTCCTTCAGCTAAAACATGCATGTGGAACCTAGAGTATGATCAACCATGTGATCGGGAGACGTGTTCAAATATGTCTCAGTTTTCGTACCCTGGTACTCGGGTGCAACATTCCAGACGCTTTACTAACACTCTCCCGACTTGGAGAGTCAGTCCCTTTAACCTCCTGTTTGGCCCAGTTTGCAATTTCTGCGGAAGATGAACAGGAATAGCGAGAACCAATGAGAGACTAGCTGGAGGTGTCTGGACGGGCAAATTTAACTCTCATTTCCCACCAGGAAGAGGAAATAACCAAAGGCTCAGCGTGCCGTGCCGGAACCAGATTAGGGCCTGAAGCCATCCTGCGGTGTTGCGGCCAGCTCACAAGAAAACGAGTTGAAGAAAGGAGCTCAGGGGCACTGTAATTCACAAACCTGCAGAGTTATAAATGACAACGATCGTCCAAAAATATACTGAAGTAAGGCTGCCAAGAGGACTTGAAAGCGGGGCAGAATTGCAGGAAACCGATTTCAGGAGGTAGACTGGAATTGCATTGAAAGCATAGGAAAAGAGGCAGAACGTCCACAATGATGCACTTGGCCAAAAAGGGCGTATGCGTTTTTTCCTGAATATATTCAGGAAAAAACGCATACGCCCTTTTTGGCCAACCAAGCAAGCTTGCAAAGGAAATCTGCACTACAATGAAGTCTCACTTCCCCCCCACCCCGGTCAAAAGGGCCATCTTAAAAAAGTGTAAAATCCAGAAAGGCAGGACAGGCCATGGAGAACTGGGAGCCTTGTTATGCTGATGGGCGGGATGTAAACTGCCAACAGACACTCGGGAGAAGTGTATGGTGTTTCCTGAAACATCTAAAAAACAAAGCAACAGAGCCTAGGGCACTTCCACTTATGGTCCTATAGCTTAGGGAAATTAAAATAAAAAAGACACAGCCACCCCAATGTTTGGGACGCCTCTGTTTACAAGAACCTCGTTTACCGTACAAGTTCAATATCACAGAAAGTGAAAAATGGATAAAGAACTTGTGGTACTTACGTACAATGCAGTATCACTCAGCAGTGAAATCTATGTCATCAGGCCCGTAGCAGCACAATGAGTGGATTCAGGTACGATGATTCTAACTGAAATAAGTCACACAAAAAAGACACATCATAAGATATCAGTAATACACGGAATGTAAACTTGGCTACACAGGAACTGAATTACAGAACAGAACAGGGTCTCAAATTTAGAAAACCAACTTATGCTTGTTTAAGGGTAAAGGTGAGTTGGGGTGCTGCATAAAACCAGAGATTGAAATGAGCACAGATAAAGTTCCTTAAGCCAAATATGGAATAGACAAGAGCTACTCCTTGCTCAACGAAATGGACTCAACACCGCATATTAAACGCCTAAGAATGTACCTGACTCTTAAGTATCTTAAAACCTATGGATTGCTATGTCTCCGAAAGAGAATCAAGCGTGTGTACAGGGACATAAACGCAGCAGTGATAGGATTGGAGAGGTTCGGTGAGCAAATGAAGACCCTTTGAAGTCATATTGCATGGTACCCATTCCACGGGTTTCAACTACCCAGGTTTAAGGTATTCTTCCTTCAGCTAAAACATGCATGTGGAACCTAGAGTATGATCAACCATGTGATCGGGAGACGTGTTCAAATATGTCTCAGTTTTCGTACCCTGGTACTCGGGTGCAACATTCCAGACGCTTTACTAACACTCTCCCGACTTGGAGAGTCAGTCCCTTTAACCTCCTGTTTGGCCCAGTTTGCAATTTCTGCGGAAGATGAACAGGAATAGCGAGAACCAATGAGAGACTAGCTGGAGGTGTCTGGACGGGCAAATTTAACTCTCATTTCCCACCAGGAAGAGGAAATAACCAAAGGCTCAGCGTGCCGTCCCGGAACCAGATTAGGGCCTGAAGCCATCCTGCGGTGTTGCGGCCAGCTCACAAGAAAACGAGTTGAAGAAAGGAGCTCAGGGGCTCTGTAATTCACAAACCTGCAGAGTTATAAATGACAACGATCGTCCAAAAATATACTGAAGTAAGGCTGCCAAGAGGACTTGAAAGCGGGGCAGAATTGCAGGAAACCGATTTCAGGAGGTAGACTGGAATTGCATTGAAAGCATAGGAAAAGAGGCAGAACGTCCACAATGATGCACTTGGCCAAAAAGGGCGTATGCGTTTTTTCCTGAATATATTCAGGAAAAAACGCATACGCCCTTTTTGGCCAACCAAGCAAGCTTGCAAAGGAAATCTGCACTACAATGAAGTCTTACTTCCCCCCGGTCAAAAGGGCCATCTGAAAAAAGTGTAAAATCCAGAAAGGCAGGACAGGCCATGGAGAACTGGGAGCCTTGTTATGCTGATGGGCGGGATGTAAACTGCCAACAGACACTCGGGAGAAGTGTATGGTGTTTCCTGAAACATCTAAAAAACAAAGCAACAGAGCCTAGGGCACTTCCACTTATGGTCCTATAGCTTAGGGAAATTAAAATCAAAAAGACACAGCCACCCCAATGTTTGGGACGCCTCTGTTTACAAGAACCTCGTTTACCGTACAAGTTCAATATCACAGAAAGTGAAAAATGGATAAAGAACTTGTGGTACTTACGTACAATGCAGTATCACTCAGCAGTGAAATCTATGTCATCAGGCCCGTAGCAGCACAATGAGTGGATTCAGGTACGATGATTCTAACTGAAATAAGTCACACAGAAAAAGAAACATCATAAGATATCAGTAATACACGGAATGTAAACTTGGCTACACAGGAACTGAATTACAGAACAGAACAGGGTCTCAAATTTAGAAAACCAACTTATGCTTGTTTAAGGGTAAAGGTGAGTTGGGGTGCTGCATAAAACCAGAGATTGAAATGAGCACAGATAAAGTTCCTTAAGCCAAATATGGAATAGACAAGAGCTACTCCTTGCTCAACGAAATGGACTCAACACCCCATATTAAACGCCTAAGAATGTACCTGACTCTTAAGTATCTTAAAACCTATGGATTGCTATGTCTCCGAAAGAGAATCAAGCGTGTGTACAGGGACATAAACGCAGCAGTGATAGGATTGGAGAGGTTCGGTGAGCAAATGAAGACCCTTTGAAGTCATATTGCATGGTACCCATTCCACGGGTTTCAACTACCCAGGTTTAAGGTATTCTTCCTTCAGCTAAAACATGCATGTGGAACCTAGAGTATGATCAACCATGTGATCGGGAGACGTGTTCAAATATGTCTCAGTTTTCGTACCCTGGTACTCGGGTGCAACATTCCAGACGCTTTACTAACACTCTCCCGACTTGGAGAGTCAGTCCCTTTAAACTCCTGTTTGGCCCAGTTTGCAATTTCTGCGGAAGATGAACAGGAATAGCGAGAACCAATGAGAGACTAGCTGGAGGTGTCTGGACGGGCAAATTTAACTCTCATATCCCACCAGGAAGAGGAAATAACCAAAGGCTCAGCGTGCCGTGCCGGAACCAGATTAGGGCCTGAAGCCATCCTGCGGTGTTGCGGCCAGCTCACAAGAAAACGAGTTGAAGAAAGGAGCTCAGGGGCACTGTAATTCACAAACCTGCAGAGTTTTAAATGACAACTATCATCCAAAAATATACTGAAGTAAGGCTGCCAAGAGGACTTGAAAGCGGGGCAGAATTGCAGGAAACCGATTTCAGGAGGTAGACTGGAATTGCATTGAAAGCATAGGAAAAGAGGCAGAACGTCCACAATGATGCACTTGGCCAAAAAGGGCGTATGCGTTTTTTCCTGAATATATTCAGGAAAAAACGCATACGCACTTTTTGGCCAACCAAGCAAGCTTGCAAAGGAAATCTGCACTACAATGAAGTCTCACTTCCCCCCGGTCAAAAGGGCCATCTGAAAAAAGTGTAAAATCCAGAAAGGCAGGACAGGCCATGGAGAACTGGGAGCCTTGTTATCCTGATGGGCGGGATGTAAACTGCCAACAGACACTCGGGAGAAGTGTATGGTGTTTCCTGAAACATCTAAAAAACAAAGCAACAGAGCCTAGGGCACTTCCACTTATGGTCCTATAGCTTAGGGAAATTAAAATCAAAAAGACACAGCCACCCCAATGTTTGGGACGCCTCTGTTTACAAGAACCTCGTTTACCGTACAAGTTCAATATCACAGAAAGTGAAAAATGGATAAAGAACTTGTGGTACTTACGTACAATGCAGTATCACTCAGCAGTGAAATCTATGTCATCAGGCCCGTAGCAGCACAATGAGTGGATTCAGGTACGATGATTCTAACTGAAATAAGTCACACAGAAAAAGAAACATCATAAGATATCAGTAATACACGGAATGTAAACTTGGCTACACAGGAACTGAATTACAGAACAGAACAGGGTCTCAAATTTAGAAAACCAACTTATGCTTGTTTAAGGGTAAAGGTGAGTTGGGGTGCTGCATAAAACCAGAGATTGAAATGAGCACAGATAAAGTTCCTTAAGCCAAATATGGAATAGACAAGAGCTACTCCTTGCTCAACGAAATGGACTCAACACCCCATATTAAACGCCTAAGAATGTACCTGACTCTTAAGTATCTTAAAACCTATGGATTGCTATGTCTCCGAAAGAGAATCAAGCGTGTGTACAGGGACATAAACGCAGCAGTGATAGGATTGGAGAGGTTCGGTGAGCAAATGAAGACCCTTTGAAGTCATATTGCATGGTACCCATTCCACGGGTTTCAACTACCCAGGTTTAAGGTATTCTTCCTTCAGCTAAAACATGCATGTGGAACCTAGAGTATGATCAACCATGTGATCGGGAGACGTGTTCAAATATGTCTCAGTTTTCGTACCCTGGTACTCGGGTGCAACATTCCAGACGCTTTACTAACACTCTCCCGACTTGGAGAGTCAGTCCCTTTAACCTCCTGTTTGGCCCAGTTTGCAATTTCTGCGGAAGATGAACAGGAATAGCGAGAACCAATGAGAGACTAGCTGGAGGTGTCTGGACGGGCAAATTTAACTCTCATATCCCACCAGGAAGAGGAAATAACCAAAGGCTCAGCGTGCCGTGCCGGAACCAGATTAGGGCCTGAAGCCATCCTGCGGTGTTGCGGCCAGCTCACAAGAAAACGAGTTGAAGAAAGGAGCTCAGGGGCACTGTAATTCACAAACCTGCAGAGTTATAAATGACAACTATCATCCAAAAATATGCTGAAGTAAGGCTGCCAAGAGGACTTGAAAGCGGGGCAGAATTGCAGGAAACCGATTTCAGGAGGTAGACTGGAATTGCATTGAAAGCATAGGAAAAGAGGCAGAACGTCCACAATGATGCACTTGGCCAAAAAGGGCGTATGCGTTTTTTCCTGAATATATTCAGGAAAAAACGCATACGCCCTTTTTGGCCAACCAAGCAAGCTTGCAAAGGAAATCTGCACTACAATGAAGTCTCACTTCCCCCCGGTCAAAAGGGCCATCTGAAAAAAGTGTAAAATCCAGAAAGGCAGGACAGGCCATGGAGAACTGGGAGCCTTGTTATCCTGATGGGCGGGATGTAAACTGCCAACAGACACTCGGGAGAAGTGTATGGTGTTTCCTGAAACATCTAAAAAACAAAGCAACAGAGCCTAGGGCACTTCCACTTATGGTCCTATAGCTTAGGGAAATTAAAATCAAAAAGACACAGCCACCCCAATGTTTGGGACGCCTCTGTTTACAAGAACCTCGTTTACCGTACGAGTTCAATATCACAGAAAGTGAAAAATGGATAAAGAACTTGTGGTACTTACGTACAATGCAGTATCACTCAGCAGTGAAATCTATGTCATCAGGCCCGTAGCAGCACAATGAGTGGATTCAGGTACGATGATTCTAACTGAAATAAGTCACACAGAAAAAGAAACATCATAAGATATCAGTAATACACGGAATGTAAACTTGGCTACACAGGAACTGAATTACAGAACAGAACAGGGTCTCAAATTTAGAAAACCAACTTATGCTTGTTTAAGGGTAAAGGTGAGTTGGGGTGCTGCATAAAACCAGAGATTGAAATGAGCACAGATAAAGTTCCTTAAGCCAAATATGGAATAGACAAGAGCTACTCCTTGCTCAACGAAATGGACTCAACACCCCATATTAAACGCCTAAGAATGTACCTGACTCTTAAGTATCTTAAAACCTATGGATTGCTATGTCTCCGAAAGAGAATCAAGCGTGTGTACAGGGACATAAACGCAGCAGTGATAGGATTGGAGAGGTTCGGTGAGCAAATGAAGACCCTTTGAAGTCATATTGCATGGTACCCATTCCACGGGTTTCAACTACCCAGGTTTAAGGTATTCTTCCTTCAGCTAAAACATGCATGTGGAACCTAGAGTATGATCAACCATGTGATCGGGAGACGTGTTCAAATATGTCTCAGTTTTCGTACCCTGGTACTCGGGTGCAACATTCCAGACGCTTTACTAACACTCTCCCGACTTGGAGAGTCAGTCCCTTTAACCTCCTGTTTGGCCCAGTTTGCAATTTCTGCGGAAGATGAACAGGAATAGCGAGAACCAATGAGAGACTAGCTGGAGGTGTCTGGACGGGCAAATTTAACTCTCATATCCCACCAGGAAGAGGAAATAACCAAAGGCTCAGCGTGCCGTGCCGGAACCAGATTAGGGCCTGAAGCCATCCTGCGGTGTTGCGGCCAGCTCACAAGAAAACGAGTTGAAGAAAGGAGCTCAGGGGCACTGTAATTCACAAACCTGCAGAGTTATAAATGACAACTATCATCCAAAAATATGCTGAAGTAAGGCTGCCAAGAGGACTTGAAAGCGGGGCAGAATTGCAGGAAACCGATTTCAGGAGGTAGACTGGAATTGCATTGAAAGCATAGGAAAAGAGGCAGAACGTCCACAATGATGCACTTGGCCAAAAAGGGCGTATGCGTTTTTTCCTGAATATATTCAGGAAAAAACGCATACGCCCTTTTTGGCCAACCAAGCAAGCTTGCAAAGGAAATCTGCACTACAATGAAGTCTCACTTCCCCCCGGTCAAAAGGGCCATCTGAAAAAAGTGTAAAATCCAGAAAGGCAGGACAGGCCATGGAGAACTGGGAGCCTTGTTATCCTGATGGGCGGGATGTAAACTGCCAACAGACACTCGGGAGAAGTGTATGGTGTTTCCTGAAACATCTAAAAAACAAAGCAACAGAGCCTAGGGCACTTCCACTTATGGTCCTATAGCTTAGGGAAATTAAAATCAAAAAGACACAGCCACCCCAATGTTTGGGACGCCTCTGTTTACAAGAACCTCGTTTACCGTACGAGTTCAATATCACAGAAAGTGAAAAATGGATAAAGAACTTGTGGTACTTACGTACAATGCAGTATCACTCAGCAGTGAAATCTATGTCATCAGGCCCGTAGCAGCACAATGAGTGGATTCAGGTACGATGATTCTAACTGAAATAAGTCACACAGAAAAAGAAACATCATAAGATATCAGTAATACACGGAATGTAAACTTGGCTACACAGGAACTGAATTACAGAACAGAACAGGGTCTCAAATTTAGAAAACCAACTTATGCTTGTTTAAGGGTAAAGGTGAGTTGGGGTGCTGCATAAAACCAGAGATTGAAATGAGCACAGATAAAGTTCCTTAAGCCAAATATGGAATAGACAAGAGCTACTCCTTGCTCAACGAAATGGACTCAACACCCCATATTAAACGCCTAAGAATGTACCTGACTCTTAAGTATCTTAAAACCTATGGATTGCTATGTCTCCGAAAGAGAATCAAGCGTGTGTACAGGGACATAAACGCAGCAGTGATAGGATTGGAGAGGTTCGGTGAGCAAATGAAGACCCTTTGAAGTCATATTGCATGGTACCCATTCCACGGGTTTCAACTACCCAGGTTTAAGGTATTCTTCCTTCAGCTAAAACATGCATGTGGAACCTAGAGTATGATCAACCATGTGATCGGGAGACGTGTTCAAATATGTCTCAGTTTTCGTACCCTGGTACTCGGGTGCAACATTCCAGACGCTTTACTAACACTCTCCCGACTTGGAGAGTCAGTCCCTTTAACCTCCTGTTTGGCCCAGTTTGCAATTTCTGCGGAAGATGAACAGGAATAGCGAGAACCAATGAGAGACTAGCTGGAGGTGTCTGGACGGGCAAATTTAACTCTCATATCCCACCAGGAAGAGGAAATAACCAAAGGCTCAGCGTGCCGTGCCGGAACCAGATTAGGGCCTGAAGCCATCCTGCGGTGTTGCGGCCAGCTCACAAGAAAACGAGTTGAAGAAAGGAGCTCAGGGGCACTGTAATTCACAAACCTGCAGAGTTATAAATGACAACTATCATCCAAAAATATGCTGAAGTAAGGCTGCCAAGAGGACTTGAAAGCGGGGCAGAATTGCAGGAAACCGATTTCAGGAGGTAGACTGGAATTGCATTGAAAGCATAGGAAAAGAGGCAGAACGTCCACAATGATGCACTTGGCCAAAAAGGGCGTATGCATTTTTTCCTGAATATATTCAGGAAAAAACGCATACGCACTTTTTGGCCAACCAAGCAAGCTTGCAAAGGAAATCTGCACTACAATGAAGTCTCACTTCCCCCCGGTCAAAAGGGCCATCTGAAAAAAGTGTAAAATCCAGAAAGGCAGGACAGGCCATGGAGAACTGGGAGCCTTGTTATCCTGATGGGCGGGATGTAAACTGCCAACAGACACTCGGGAGAAGTGTATGGTGTTTCCTGAAACATCTAAAAAACAAAGCAACAGAGCCTAGGGCACTTCCACTTATGGTCCTATAGCTTAGGGAAATTAAAATCAAAAAGACACAGCCACCCCAATGTTTGGGACGCCTCTGTTTACAAGAACCTCGTTTACCGTACGAGTTCAATATCACAGAAAGTGAAAAATGGATAAAGAACTTGTGGTACTTACGTACAATGCAGTATCACTCAGCAGTGAAATCTATGTCATCAGGCCCGTAGCAGCACAATGAGTGGATTCAGGTACGATGATTCTAACTGAAATAAGTCACACAGAAAAAGAAACATCATAAGATATCAGTAATACACGGAATGTAAACTTGGCTACACAGGAACTGAATTACAGAACAGAACAGGGTCTCAAATTTAGAAAACCAACTTATGCTTGTTTAAGGGTAAAGGTGAGTTGGGGTGCTGCATAAAACCAGAGATTGAAATGAGCACAGATAAAGTTCCTTAAGCCAAATATGGAATAGACAAGAGCTACTCCTTGCTCAACGAAATGGACTCAACACCCCATATTAAACGCCTAAGAATGTACCTGACTCTTAAGTATCTTAAAACCTATGGATTGCTATGTCTCCGAAAGAGAATCAAGCGTGTGTACAGGGACATAAACGCAGCAGTGATAGGATTGGAGAGGTTCGGTGAGCAAATGAAGACCCTTTGAAGTCATATTGCATGGTACCCATTCCACGGGTTTCAACTACCCAGGTTTAAGGTATTCTTCCTTCAGCTAAAACATGCATGTGGAACCTAGAGTATGATCAACCATGTGATCGGGAGACGTGTTCAAATATGTCTCAGTTTTCGTACCCTGGTACTCGGGTGCAACATTCCAGACGCTTTACTAACACTCTCCCGACTTGGAGAGTCAGTCCCTTTAACCTCCTGTTTGGCCCAGTTTGCAATTTCTGCGGAAGATGAACAGGAATAGCGAGAACCAATGAGAGACTAGCTGGAGGTGTCTGGACGGGCAAATTTAACTCTCATATCCCACCAGGAAGAGGAAATAACCAAAGGCTCAGCGTGCCGTGCCGGAACCAGATTAGGGCCTGAAGCCATCCTGCGGTGTTGCGGCCAGCTCACAAGAAAACGAGTTGAAGAAAGGAGCTCAGGGGCACTGTAATTCACAAACCTGCAGAGTTATAAATGACAACTATCATCCAAAAATATGCTGAAGTAAGGCTGCCAAGAGGACTTGAAAGCGGGGCAGAATTGCAGGAAACCGATTTCAGGAGGTAGACTGGAATTGCATTGAAAGCATAGGAAAAGAGGCAGAACGTCCACAATGATGCACTTGGCCAAAAAGGGCGTATGCGTTTTTTCCTGAATATATTCAGGAAAAAACGCATACGCCCTTTTTGGCCAACCAAGCAAGCTTGCAAAGGAAATCTGCACTACAATGAAGTCTCACTTCCCCCCGGTCAAAAGGGCCATCTGAAAAAAGTGTAAAATCCAGAAAGGCAGGACAGGCCATGGAGAACTGGGAGCCTTGTTATCCTGATGGGCGGGATGTAAACTGCCAACAGACACTCGGGAGAAGTGTATGGTGTTTCCTGAAACATCTAAAAAACAAAGCAACAGAGCCTAGGGCACTTCCACTTATGGTCCTATAGCTTAGGGAAATTAAAATCAAAAAGACACAGCCACCCCAATGTTTGGGACGCCTCTGTTTACAAGAACCTCGTTTACCGTACGAGTTCAATATCACAGAAAGTGAAAAATGGATAAAGAACTTGTGGTACTTACGTACAATGCAGTATCACTCAGCAGTGAAATCTATGTCATCAGGCCCGTAGCAGCACAATGAGTGGATTCAGGTACGATGATTCTAACTGAAATAAGTCACACAGAAAAAGAAACATCATAAGATATCAGTAATACACGGAATGTAAACTTGGCTACACAGGAACTGAATTACAGAACAGAACAGGGTCTCAAATTTAGAAAACCAACTTATGCTTGTTTAAGGGTAAAGGTGAGTTGGGGTGCTGCATAAAACCAGAGATTGAAATGAGCACAGATAAAGTTCCTTAAGCCAAATATGGAATAGACAAGAGCTACTCCTTGCTCAACGAAATGGACTCAACACCCCATATTAAACGCCTAAGAATGTACCTGACTCTTAAGTATCTTAAAACCTATGGATTGCTATGTCTCCGAAAGAGAATCAAGCGTGTGTACAGGGACATAAACGCAGCAGTGATAGGATTGGAGAGGTTCGGTGAGCAAATGAAGACCCTTTGAAGTCATATTGCATGGTACCCATTCCACGGGTTTCAACTACCCAGGTTTAAGGTATTCTTCCTTCAGCTAAAACATGCATGTGGAACCTAGAGTATGATCAACCATGTGATCGGGAGACGTGTTCAAATATGTCTCAGTTTTCGTACCCTGGTACTCGGGTGCAACATTCCAGACGCTTTACTAACACTCTCCCGACTTGGAGAGTCAGTCCCTTTAACCTCCTGTTTGGCCCAGTTTGCAATTTCTGCGGAAGATGAACAGGAATAGCGAGAACCAATGAGAGACTAGCTGGAGGTGTCTGGACGGGCAAATTTAACTCTCATATCCCACCAGGAAGAGGAAATAACCAAAGGCTCAGCGTGCCGTGCCGGAACCAGATTAGGGCCTGAAGCCATCCTGCGGTGTTGCGGCCAGCTCACAAGAAAACGAGTTGAAGAAAGGAGCTCAGGGGCACTGTAATTCACAAACCTGCAGAGTTATAAATGACAACTATCATCCAAAAATATGCTGAAGTAAGGCTGCCAAGAGGACTTGAAAGCGGGGCAGAATTGCAGGAAACCGATTTCAGGAGGTAGACTGGAATTGCATTGAAAGCATAGGAAAAGAGGCAGAACGTCCACAATGATGCACTTGGCCAAAAAGGGCGTATGCATTTTTTCCTGAATATATTCAGGAAAAAACGCATACGCACTTTTTGGCCAACCAAGCAAGCTTGCAAAGGAAATCTGCACTACAATGAAGTCTCACTTCCCCCCGGTCAAAAGGGCCATCTGAAAAAAGTGTAAAATCCAGAAAGGCAGGACAGGCCATGGAGAACTGGGAGCCTTGTTATCCTGATGGGCGGGATGTAAACTGCCAACAGACACTCGGGAGAAGTGTATGGTGTTTCCTGAAACATCTAAAAAACAAAGCAACAGAGCCTAGGGCACTTCCACTTATGGTCCTATAGCTTAGGGAAATTAAAATCAAAAAGACACAGCCACCCCAATGTTTGGGACGCCTCTGTTTACAAGAACCTCGTTTACCGTACGAGTTCAATATCACAGAAAGTGAAAAATGGATAAAGAACTTGTGGTACTTACGTACAATGCAGTATCACTCAGCAGTGAAATCTATGTCATCAGGCCCGTAGCAGCACAATGAGTGGATTCAGGTACGATGATTCTAACTGAAATAAGTCACACAGAAAAAGAAACATCATAAGATATCAGTAATACACGGAATGTAAACTTGGCTACACAGGAACTGAATTACAGAACAGAACAGGGTCTCAAATTTAGAAAACCAACTTATGCTTGTTTAAGGGTAAAGGTGAGTTGGGGTGCTGCATAAAACCAGAGATTGAAATGAGCACAGATAAAGTTCCTTAAGCCAAATATGGAATAGACAAGAGCTACTCCTTGCTCAACGAAATGGACTCAACACCCCATATTAAACGCCTAAGAATGTACCTGACTCTTAAGTATCTTAAAACCTATGGATTGCTATGTCTCCGAAAGAGAATCAAGCGTGTGTACAGGGACATAAACGCAGCAGTGATAGGATTGGAGAGGTTCGGTGAGCAAATGAAGACCCTTTGAAGTCATATTGCATGGTACCCATTCCACGGGTTTCAACTACCCAGGTTTAAGGTATTCTTCCTTCAGCTAAAACATGCATGTGGAACCTAGAGTATGATCAACCATGTGATCGGGAGACGTGTTCAAATATGTCTCAGTTTTCGTACCCTGGTACTCGGGTGCAACATTCCAGACGCTTTACTAACACTCTCCCGACTTGGAGAGTCAGTCCCTTTAACCTCCTGTTTGGCCCAGTTTGCAATTTCTGCGGAAGATGAACAGGAATAGCGAGAACCAATGAGAGACTAGCTGGAGGTGTCTGGACGGGCAAATTTAACTCTCATTTCCCACCAGGAAGAGGAAATAACCAAAGGCTCAGCGTGCCGTGCCGGAACCAGATTAGGGCCTGAAGCCATCCTGCGGTGTTGCGGCCAGCTCACAAGAAAACGAGTTGAAGAAAGGAGCTCAGGGGCACTGTAATTCACAAACCTGCAGAGTTATAAATGACAACTATCGTCCAAAAATATACTGAAGTAAGGCTGCCAAGAGGACTTGAAAGCGGGGCAGAATTGCAGGAAACCGATTTCAGGAGGTAGACTGGAATTGCATTGAAAGCATAGGAAAAGAGGCAGAACGTCCACAATGATGCACTTGGCCAAAAAGGGCGTATGCGTTTTTTCCTGAATATATTCAGGAAAAAACGCATACGCCCTTTTTGGCCAACCAAGCAAGCTTGCAAAGGAAATCTGCACTACAATGAAGTCTCACTTCCCCCCGGTCAAAAGGGCCATCTGAAAAAAGTGTAAAATCCAGAAAGGCAGGACAGGCCATGGAGAACTGGGAGCCTTGTTATGCTGATGGGCGGGATGTAAACTGCCAACAGACACTCGGGAGAAGTGTATGGTGTTTCCTGAAACATCTAAAAAACAAAGCAACAGAGCCTAGGGCACTTCCACTTATGGTCCTATAGCTTAGGGAAATTAAAATCAAAAAGACACAGCCACCCCAATGTTTGGGACGCCTCTGTTTACAAGAACCTCGTTTACCGTACAAGTTCAATATCACAGAAAGTGAAAAATGGATAAAGAACTTGTGGTACTTACGTACAATGCAGTATCACTCAGCAGTGAAATCTATGTCATCAGGCCCGTAGCAGCACAATGAGTGGATTCAGGTACGATGATTCTAACTGAAATAAGTCACACAGAAAAAGAAACATCATAAGATATCAGTAATACACGGAATGTAAACTTGGCTACACAGGAACTGAATTACAGAACAGAACAGGGTCTCAAATTTAGAAAACCAACTTATGCTTGTTTAAGGGTAAAGGTGAGTTGGGGTGCTGCATAAAACCAGAGATTGAAATGAGCACAGATAAAGTTCCTTAAGCCAAATATGGAATAGACAAGAGCTACTCCTTGCTCAACGAAATGGACTCAACACTGCATATTAAACGCCTAAGAATGTACCTGACTCTTAAGTATCTTAAAACCTATGGATTGCTATGTCTCCGAAAGAGAATCAAGCATGTGTACAGGGACATAAACGCAGCAGTGATAGGATTGGAGAGGTTCGGTGAGCAAATGAAGACCCTTTGAAGTCATATTGCATGGTACCCATTCCACGGGTTTCAACTACCCAGGTTTAAGGTATTCTTCCTTCAGCTAAAACATGCATGTGGAACCTAGAGTATGATCAACCATGTGATCGGGAGACGTGTTCAAATATGTCTCAGTTTTCGTACCCTGGTAGTCGGGTGCAACATTCCAGACGCTTTACTAACACTCTCCCGACTTGGAGAGTCAGTCCCTTTAACCTCCTGTTTGGCCCAGTTTGCAATTTCTGCGGAAGATGAACAGGAATAGCGAGAACCAATGAGAGACTAGCTGGAGGTGTCTGGACGGGCAAATTTAACTCTCATTTCCCACCAGGAAGAGGAAATAACCAAAGGCTCAGCGTGCCGTGCCGGAACCAGATTAGGGCCTGAAGCCATCCTGCGGTGTTGCGGCCAGCTCACAAGAAAACGAGTTGAAGAAAGGAGCTCAGGGGCACTGTAATTCACAAACCTGCAGAGTTATAAATGACAACTATCGTCCAAAAATATACTGAAGTAAGGCTGCCAAGAGGACTTGAAAGCGGGGCAGAATTGCAGGAAACCGATTTCAGGAGGTAGACTGGAATTGCATTGAAAGCATAGGAAAAGAGGCAGAACGTCCAGAATGATGCACTTGGCCAAAAAGGGCGTATGCGTTTTTTCCTGAATATATTCAGGAAAAAACGCATACGCCCTTTTTGGCCAACCAAGCAAGCTTGCAAAGGAAATCTGCACTACAATGAAGTCTCACTTCCCCCACCCCCCGGTCAAAAGGGCCATCTGAAAAAAGTGTAAAATCCAGAAAGGCAGGAAAGGCCATGGAGAACTGGGAGCCTTGTTATGCTGATGGGCAGGATGTAAACTGCCAACAGACACTCGGGAGAAGTGTATGGTGTTTCCTGAAACATCTAAAAAACAAAGCAACAGAGCGTAGGGCACTTCCACTTATGGTCCTATAGCTTAGGGAAATTAAAATCAAAAAGACACAGCCACCCCAATGTTTGGGACGCCTCTGTTTACAAGAACCTCGTTTACCGTACAAGTTCAATATCACAGAAAGTGAAAAATGGATAAAGAACTTGTGGTACTTACGTACAATGCAGTATCACTCAGCAGTGAAATCTATGTCATCAGGCCCGTAGCAGCACAATGAGTGGATTCAGGTACGATGATTCTAACTGAAATAAGTCACACAGAAAAAGAAACATCATAAGATATCAGTAATACACGGAATGTAAACTTGGCTACACAGGAACTGAATTACAGAACAGAACAGGGTCTCAAATTTAGAAAACCAACTTATGCTTGTTTAAGGGTAAAGGTGAGTTGGGGTGCTGCATAAAACCAGAGATTGAAATGAGCACAGATAAAGTTCCTTAAGCCAAATATGGAATAGACAAGAGCTACTCCTTGCTCAACGAAATGGACTCAACACCGCATATTAAACGCCTAAGAATGTACCTGACTCTTAAGTATCTTAAAACCTATGGATTGCTATGTCTCCGAAAGAGAATCAAGCATGTGTACAGGGACATAAACGCAGCAGTGATAGGATTGGAGAGGTTCGGTGAGCAAATGAAGACCCTTTGAAGTCATATTGCATGGTACCCATTCCACGGGTTTCAACTACCCAGGTTTAAGGTATTCTTCCTTCAGCTAAAACATGCATGTGGAACCTAGAGTATGATCAACCATGTGATCGGGAGACGTGTTCAAATATGTCTCAGTTTTCATACCCTGGTACTCGGGTGCAACATTCCAGACGCTTTACTAACACTCTCCCGACTTGGAGAGTCTGTCCCTTTAACCTCCTGTTTGGCCCAGTTTGCAATTTCTGCGGAAGATGAACAGGAATAGCGAGAACCAATGAGAGACTAGCTGGAGGTGTCTGGACGGGCAAAGTTAACTCTCATTTCCCACCAGGAAGAGGAAATAACCAAAGGCTCAGCGTGCCGTGCCGGAACCAGATTAGGGCCTGAAGCCATCCTGCGGTGTTGCGGCCAGCTCACAAGAAAACGAGTTGAAGAAAGGAGCTCAGGGCCACTGTAATTCAGAAACCTGCAGAGTTATAAATGACAACTATCGTCCAAAAATATACTGAAGTAAGGCTGCCAAGAGGACTTGAAAGCGGGGCAGAATTGCAGGAAACCGATTTCAGGAGGTAGACTGGAATTGCATTGAAAGCATAGGAAAAGAGGCAGAACGTCCACAATGATGCACTTGGCCAAAAAGGGCGTATGCGTTTTTTCCTGAATATATTCAGGAAAAAACGCATACGCCCTTTTTGGCCAACCAAGCAAGCTTGCAAAGGAAATCTGCACTACAATGAAGTCTCACTTCCCCCCCCCCCCGGTCAAAAGGGCCATCTGAAAAAAGTGTAAAATCCAGAAAGGCAGGACAGGCCATGGAGAACTGGGAGCCTTGTTATGCTGATGGGCGGGATGTAAACTGCCAACAGACACTGGGGAGAAGTGTATGGTGTTTCCTGAAACATCTAAAAAACAAAGCAACAGAGCCTAGGGCACTTCCACTTATGGTCCTATAGCTTAGGGAAATTAAAATCAAAAAGACACAGCCACCCCAATGTTTGGGACGCCTCTGTTTACAAGAACCTCGTTTACCGTACAAGTTCAATATCACAGAAAGTGAAAAATGGATAAAGAACTTGTGGTACTTACGTACAATGCAGTATCACTCAGCAGTGAAATCTATGTCATCAGGCCCGTAGCAGCACAATGAGTGGATTCAGGTACGATGATTCTAACTGAAATAAGTCACACAGAGAAAGAAACATCATAAGATATCAGTAATACACGGAATGTAAACTTGGCTACACAGGAACTGAATTACAGAACAGAACAGGGTCTCAAATTTATAAAACCAACTTATGCTTGCTTAAGGGTAAAGGTGAGTTGGGGTGCTGCATAAAACCAGAGATTGAAATGAGCACAGATAAAGTTCCTTAAGCCAAATATGGAATAGACAAGAGCTACTCCTTGCTCAACGAAATGGACTCAACACCGCATATTAAACGCCTAAGAATGTACCTGACTCTTAAGTATCTTAAAACCTATGGATTGCTATGTCTCCGAAAGAGAATCAAGCATGTGTACAGGGACATAAACGCAGCAGTGATAGGATTGGAGAGGTTCGGTGAGCAAATGAAGACCCTTTGAAGTCATATTGCATGGTACCCATTCCAAGGGTTTCAACTACCCAGGTTTAAGGTATTCTTCCTTCAGCTAAAACATGCATGTGGAACCTAGAGTATGATCAACCATGTGATCGGGAGACGTGTTCAAATATGTCTCAGTTTTCGTACCCTGGTACTCGGGTGCAACATTCCAGACGCTTTACTAACACTCTCCCGACTTGGAGAGTCAGTTCCTTTAACCTCCTGTTTGGCCCAGTTTGCAATTTCTGCGGAAGATGAACAGGAATAGTGAGAACCAATGAGAGACTAGCTGGAGGTGTCTGGACGGGCAAATTTAACTCTCATTTCCCACCAGGAAGAGGAAATAACCAAAGGTTCAGCGTGCGGTGCCGGAACCAGATTAGGGCCTGAAGCCATCCTGCGGTGTTGCGGCCAGCTCACAAGAAAACGAGTTGAAGAAAGGAGCTCAGGGGCACTGTAATTCACAAACCTGCAGAGTTATAAATGACAACTATCGTCCAAAAATATACTGAAGTAAGGCTGCCAAGAGGACTTGAAAGCGGGGCAGAATTGCAGGAAACCGATTTCAGGAGGTAGACTGGAATTGCATTGAAAGCATAGGAAAAGGGGCAGAACGTCCACAATGATGCACTTGGCCAAAAAGGGCGTATGCGTTTTTTCCTGAATATATTCAGGAAAAAACGCATACGCCCTTTTTGGCCAACCAAGCAAGCTTGCAAAGGAAATCTGCACTACAATGAAGTCTCACTTCCCCCCCCCAGGCAAAAGGGCCATCTGTAAAAAGTGTAAAATCCAGAAAGGCAGGACAGGCCATGGAGAACTGGGAGCCTTGTTATGCTGATGGGCGGGATGTAAACTGCCAACAGACACTCGGGAGAAGTGTATGGTGTTTCCTGAAACATCTAAAAAACAAAGCAACAGAGCCTAGGGCACTTCCACTTATGGTCCTATAGCTTAGGGAAATTAAAATCAAAAAGATACAGCCACCCCAATGTTTGGGACGCCTCTGTTTACAAGAACCTCGTTTACCGTACAAGTTCAATATCACAGAAAGTGAAAAATGGATAAAGAACTTGTGGTACTTACGTACAATGCAGTATCACTCAGCAGTGAAATCTATGTCATCAGGCCCGTAGCAGCACAATGAGTGGATTCAGGTACGATGATTCTAACTGAAATAAGTCACACAGAGAAAGAAACATCATAAGATATCAGTAATACACGGAATGTAAACTTGGCTACACAGGAACTGAATTACAGAACAGAACAGGGTCTCAAATTTAGAAAACCAACTTATGCTTGTTTAAGGGTAAAGGTGAGTTGGGGTGCTGCATAAAACCAGAGATTGAAATGAGCACAGATAAAGTTCCTTAAGCCAAATATGGAATAGACAAGAGCTACTCCTTGCTCAACGAAATGGACTCAACACCGCATATTAAACGCCTAAGAATGTACCTGACTCTTAAGTATCTTAAAACCTATGGATTGCTATGTCTCCGAAAGAGAATCAAGCATGTGTACAGGGACATAAACGCAGCAGTGATAGGATTGGAGAGGATCGGTGAGCAAATGAAGACCCTTTGAAGTCATATTGCATGGTACCCATTCCACGGGTTTCAACTACCCAGGTTTAAGGTATTCTTCCTTCAGCTAAAACATGCATGTGGAACCTAGAGTATGATCAACCATGTGATCGGGAGACGTGTTCAAATATGTCTCAGTTTTCGTACCCTGGTACTCGGGTGCAACATTCCAGACGCTTTACTAACACTCTCCCGACTTGGAGAGTCAGTCCCTTTAACCTCCTGTTTGGCCCAGTTTGCAATTTCTGCGGAAGATGAACAGGAATAGCGAGAACCAATGAGAGACTAGCTGGAGGTGTCTGGACGGGCAAATTTAACTCTCATTTCCCACCAGGAAGAGGAAATAACCAAAGGCTCAGCGTGCCGTGCCGGAACCAGATTAGGGCCTGAAGCCATCATGCGGTGTTGCGGCCAGCTCACAAGAAAACGAGTTGAAGAAAGGAGCTCAGGGGCACTGTAATTCACAAACCTGCAGAGTTATAAATGACAACTATCGTCCAAAAATATACTGAAGTAAGGCTGCCAAGAGGACTTGAAAGCGGGGCAGAATTGCAGGAAACCGATTTCAGGAGGTAGACTGAAATTGCATTGAAAGCATAGGAAAAGAGGCAGAACGTCCACAATGATGCACTTGGCCAAAAAGGGCGTATGCGTCTTTTCCTGAATATATTCAGGAAAAAACGCATACGCCCTTTTTGGCCGACCAAGCAAGCTTGCAAAGGAAATCTGCACTACAATGAAGTCTCACTTCCCCCCGGTCAAAAGGGCCATCTGAAAAAAGTGTAAAATCCAGAAAGGCAGGACAGGCCATGGAGAACTGGGAGCCTTGTTATGCTGATGGGCGGGATGTGAACTGCCAACAGACACTCGGGAGAAGTGTATGGTGTTTCCTGAAACATCTAAAAAACAAAGCAACAGAGCCTAGGGCACTTCCACTTATGGTCCTATAGCTTAGGGAAATTAAAATCAAAAAGACACAGCCACCCCAATGTTTGGGACGCCTCTGTTTACAAGAACCTCGTTTACCGTACAAGTTCAATATCACAGAAAGTGAAAAATGGATAAAGAACTTGTGGTACTTACGTACAATGCAGTATCACTCAGCAGTGAAATCTATGTCATCAGGCCCGTAGCAGCACAATGAGTGGATTCAGGTACGATGATTCTAACTGAAATAAGTCACACAGAGAAAGAAACATCATAAGATATCAGTAATACACGGAATGTAAACTTGGCTACACAGGAACTGAATTACAGAACAGAACAGGGTCTCAAATTTAGAAAACCAACTTATGCTTGTTTAAGGGTAAAGGTGAGTTGGGGTGCTGCATAAAACCAGAGATTGAAATGAGCACAGATAAAGTTCCTTAAGCCAAATATGGAATAGACAAGAGCTACTCCTTGCTCAACGAAATGGACTCAACACCGCATATTAAACGCCTAAGAATGTACCTGACTCTTAAGTATCTTAAAACCTATGGATTGCTATGTCTCCGAAAGAGAATCAAGCATGTGTACAGGGACATAAACGCAGCAGTGATAGGACTGGAGAGGTTCGGTGAGCAAATGAAGACCCTTTGAAGTCATATTGCATGGTACCCATTCCACGGGTTTCAACTACCCAGGTTTAAGGTATTCTTCCTTCAGCTAAAACATGCATGTGGAACCTAGAGTATGATCAACCATGTGATCGGGAGACGTGTTCAAATATGTCTCAGTTTTCGTACCCTGGTACTCGGGTGCAACATTCCAGACGCTTTACTAACACTCTCCCGACTTGGAGAGTCAGTCCCTTTAACCTCCTGTTTGGCCCAGTTTGCAATTTCTGCGGAAGATGAACAGGAATAGCGAGAACCAATGAGAGACTAGCTGGAGGTGTCTGGACGGGCAAATTTAACTCTCATTTCCCACCAGGAAGAGGAAATAACCAAAGGCTCAGTGTGCCGTGCCGGAACCAGATTAGGGCCTGAAGCCATCCTGCGGTGTTGCGGCCAGCTCACAAGAAAACGAGTTGAAGAAAGGAGCTCAGGGGCACTGTAATTCACAAACCTGCAGAGTTATAAATGACAACTATCGTCCAAAAATATACTGAAGTAAGGCTGCCAAGAGGACTTGAAAGCGGGGCAGAATTGCAGGAAACCGATTTCAGGAGGTAGACTGGAATTGCATTGAAAGCATAGGAAAAGAGGCAGAACGTCCACAATGATGCACTTGGCCAAAAAGGGCGTATGCGTTTTTTCCTGAATATATTCAGGAAAAAACGCATACGCCCTTTTTGGCCAACCAAGCAAGCTTGCAAAGGAAATCTGCACTACAATGAAGTCTTACTTCCCCCCCCCCCCGGTCAAAAGGGCCATCTGAAAAAAGTGTAAAATCCAGAAAGGCAGGACAGGCCATGGAGAACTGGGAGCCTTGTTATGCTGATGGGCGGGATGTAAACTGCCAACAGACACTGGGGAGAAGTGTATGGTGTTTCCTGAAACATCTAAAAAACAAAGCAACAGAGCCTAGGGCACTTCCACTTATGGTCCTATAGCTTAGGGAAATTAAAATCAAAAAGACACAGCCACCCCAATGTTTGGGACGCCTCTGTTTACAAGAACCTCGTTTACCGTACAAGTTCAATATCACAGAAAGTGAAAAATGGATAAAGAACTTGTGGTACTTACGTACAATGCAGTATCACTCAGCAGTGAAATCTATGTCATCAGGCCCGTAGCAGCACAATGAGTGGATTCAGGTACGATGATTCTAACTGAAATAAGTCACACAGAGAAAGAAACATCATAAGATATCAATAATACACGGAATGTAAACTTGGCTACACAGGAACTGAATTACAGAACAGAACAGGGTCTCAAATTTAGAAAACCAACTTATGCTTGTTTAAGGGTAAAGGTGAGTTGGGGTGCTGCATAAAACCAGAGATTGAAATGAGCACAGATAAAGTTCCTTAAGCCAAATATGGAATAGACAAGAGCTACTCCTTGCTCAACGAAATGGACTCAACACCGCATATTAAACGCCTAAGAATGTACCTGACTCTTAAGTATCTTAAAACCTATGGATTGCTATGTCTCCGAAAGAGAATCAAGCATGTGTACAGGGACATAAACGCAGCAGTGATAGGATTGGAGAGGTTCGGTGAGCAAATGAAGACCCTTTGAAGTCATATTGCATGGTACCCATTCCACGGGTTTCAACTACCCAGGTTTAAGGTATTCTTCCTTCAGCTAAAACATGCATGTGGAACCTAGAGTATGATCAACCATGTGATCGGGAGACGTGTTCAAATATGTCTCAGTTTTCGTACCCTGGTACTCGGGTGCAACATTCCAGACGCTTTACTAACACTCTCCCGACTTGGAGAGTCAGTCCCTTTAACCTCCTGTTTGGCCCAGTTTGCAATTTCTGCGGAAGATGAACAGGAATAGCGAGAACCAATGAGAGACTAGCTGGAGGTGTCTGGACGGGCAAATTTAACTCTCATTTCCCACCAGGAAGAGGAAATAACCAAAGGCTCAGCGTGCCGTGCCGGAACCAGATTAGGGCCTGAAGCCATCCTGCGGTGTTGCGGCCAGCTCACAAGAAAACGAGTTGAAGAAAGGAGCTCAGGGGCACTGTAATTCACAAACCTGCAGAGTTATAAATGACAACTATCGTCCAAAAATATACTGAAGTAAGGCTGCCAAGAGGACTTGAAAGCGGGGCAGAATTGCAGGAAACCGATTTCAGGAGGTAGACTGGAATTGCATTGAAAGCATAGGAAAAGAGGCAGAACGTCCACAATGATGCACTTGGCCAAAAAGGGCGTATGCGTTTTTTCCTGAATATATTCAGGAAAAAACGCATACGCCCTTTTTGGCCAACCAAGCAAGCTTGCAAAGGAAATCTGCACTACAATGAAGTCTCACTTCCCCCCCCCCCCCGGTCAAAAGGGCCATCTGAAAAAAGTGTAAAATCCAGAAAGGCAGGACAGGCCATGGAGAACTGGGAGCCTTGTTATGCTGATGGGCGGGATGTAAACTGCCAACAGACACTCGGGAGAAGTGTATGGTGTTTCCTGAAACATCTAAAAAACAAAGCAACAGAGCCTAGGGCACTTCCACTTATGGTCCTATAGCTTAGGGAAATTAAAATCAAAAAGATACAGCCACCCCAATGTTTGGGACGCCTCTGTTTACAAGAACCTCGTTTACCGTACAAGTTCAATATCACAGAAAGTGAAAAATGGATAAAGAACTTGTGGTACTTACGTACAATGCAGTATCACTCAGCAGTGAAATCTATGTCATCAGGCCCGTAGCAGCACAATGAGTGGATTCAGGTACGATGATTCTAACTGAAATAAGTCACACAGAGAAAGAAACATCATAAGATATCAATAATACACGGAATGTAAACTTGGCTACACAGGAACTGAATTACAGAACAGAACAGGGTCTCAAATTTAGAAAACCAACTTATGCTTGTTTAAGGGTAAAGGTGAGTTGGGGTGCTGCATAAAACCAGAGATTGAAATGAGCACAGATAAAGTTCCTTAAGCCAAATATGGAATAGACAAGAGCTACTCCTTGCTCAACGAAATGGACTCAACACCGCATATTAAACGCCTAAGAATGTACCTGACTCTTAAGTATCTTAAAACCTATGGATTGCTATGTCTCCAAAAGAGAATCAAGCATGTGTACAGGGACATAAACGCAGCAGTGATAGGATTGGAGAGGTTCGGTGAGCAAATGAAGACCCTTTGAAGTCATATTGCATGGTACCCATTCCACGGGTTTCAACTACCCAGGTTTAAGGTATTCTTCCTTCAGCTAAAACATGCATGTGGAACCTAGAGTATGATCAACCATGTGATCGGGAGACGTGTTCAAATATGTCTCAGTTTTCGTACCCTGGTACTCGGGTGCAACATTCCAGACGCTTTACTAACACTCTCCCGACTTGGAGAGTCAGTCCCTTTAACCTCCTGTTTGGCCCAGTTTGCAATTTCTGCGGAAGATGAACAGGAATAGCGAGAACCAATGAGAGACTAGCTGGAGGTGTCTGGACGGGCAAATTTAACTCTCATTTCCCACCAGGAAGAGGAAATAACCAAAGGCTCAGCGTGCCGTGCCGGAACCAGATTAGGGCCTGAAGCCATCCTGCGGTGTTGCGGCCAGCTCACAAGAAAACGAGTTGAAGAAAGGAGCTCAGGGGCACTGTAATTCACAAACCTGCAGAGTTATAAATGACAACTATCGTCCAAAAATATACTGAAGTAAGGCTGCCAAGAGGACTTGAAAGCGGGGCAGAATTGCAGGAAACCGATTTCAGGAGGTAGACTGCAATTGCATTGAAAGCATAGGAAAAGAGGCAGAACGTCCACAATGATGCACTTGGCCAAAAAGGGCGTATGCGTTTTTTCCTGAATATATTCAGGAAAGAACGCATACGCCCTTTTTGGCCAACCAAGCAAGCTTGCAAAGGAAATCTGCACTACAATGAAGTCTCACTTCCCCCCGGTCAAAAGGGCCATCTGAAAAAAGTGTAAAATCCAGAAAGGCAGGACAGGCCATGGAGAACTGGGAGCCTTGTTATGCTGATGGGCGGGATGTAAATTGCCAACAGACACTCGGGAGAAGTGTATGGTGTTTCCTGAAACATCTAAAAAACAAAGCAACAGAGCGTAGGGCACTTCCACTTATGGTCCTATAGCTTAGGGAAATTAAAATCAAAAAGATACAGCCACCCCAATGTTTGGGACGCCTCTGTTTACAAGAACCTCGTTTACCGTACAAGTTCAATATCACAGAAAGTGAAAAATGGATAAAGAACTTGTGGTACTTACGTACAATGCAGTATCACTCAGCAGTGAAATCTATGTCATCAGGCCCGTAGCAGCACAATGAGTGGATTCAGGTACGATGATTCTAACTGAAATAAGTCACACAGAAAAAGAAACATCATAAGATATCAGTAATACACGGAATGTAAACTTGGCTACACAGGAACTGAATTACAGAACAGAACAGGGTCTCAAATTTAGAAAACCAACTTATGCTTGTTTAAGGGTAAAGGTGAGTTGGGGTGCTGCATAAAACCAGAGATTGAAATGAGCACAGATAAAGTTCCTTAAGCCAAATATGGAATAGACAAGAGCTACTCCTTGCTCAACGAATTGGACTCAACACCCCATATTAAACGGCTAAGAATGTACCTGACTCTTAAGTATCTTAAAACCTATGGATTGCTATGTCTCCGAAAGAGAATCAAGCGTGTGTACAGGGACATAAACGCAGAAGTGATAGGATTGGAGAGGTTCGGTGAGCAAATGAAGACCCTTTGAAGTCATATTGCATGGTACCCATTCCACGGGTTTCAACTACCCAGGTTTAAGGTATTCTTCCTTCAGCTAAAACATGCATGTGGAACCTAGAGTATGATCAACCATGTGATCGGGAGACGTGTTCAAATATGTCTCAGTTTTCGTACCCTGGTACTCGGGTGCAACATTCCAGACGCTTTACTAACACTCTCCCGACTTGGAGAGTCAGTCCCTTTAACCTCCTGTTTGGCCCAGTTTGCAATTTCTGCGGAAGATGAACAGGAATAGCGAGAACCAATGAGAGACTAGCTGGAGGTGTCTGGACGGGCAAATTTAACTCTCATTTCCCACCAGGAAGAGGAAATAACCAAAGGCTCAGTGTGCCGTGCCGGAACCAGATTAGGGCCTGAAGCCATCCTGCGGTGTTGCGGCCAGCTCACAAGAAAACGAGTTGAAGGAAGGAGCTCAGGGGCACTGTAATTCACATACCTGCAGAGTTATAAATGACAACAATCGTCCAAAAATATACTGAAGTAAGGCTGCCAAGAGGACTTGAAAGCGGGGCAGAATTGCAGGAAACCGATTTCAGGAGGTAGACTGGAATTGCATTGAAAGCATAGGAAAAGAGGCAGAACGTCCACAATGATGCACTTGGCCAAAAAGGGCGTATGCGTTTTTTCCTGAATATATTCAGGAAAAAACGCATACGCCCTTTTTGGCCAACCAAGCAAGCTTGCAAAGGAAATCTGCACTACAATGAAATCTCACTTCCCCCCGGTCAAAAGGGCCATCTGAAAAAAGTGTAAAATCCAGAAAGGCAGGACAGGCCATGGAGAACTGGGAGCCTTGTTATGCTGATGGGCGGGATGTCAATTGCCAACAGACACTCGGGAGAAGTGTATGGTGTTTCCTGAAACATCTAAAAAACAAAGCAACAGAGCCTAGGGCACTTCCACTTATGGTCCTATAGCTTAGGGAAATTAAAATCAAAAAGACACAGCCACCCCAAAGTTTGGGACGCCTCTGTTTACAAGAACCTCGTTTACCGTACAAGTTCAATATCACAGAAAGTGAAAAATGGATAAAGAACTTGTGGTACTTACGTACAATGCAGTATCACTCAGCAGTGAAATCTATGTCATCAGGCCCGTAGCAGCACAATGAGTGGATTCAGGTACGATGATTCTAACTGAAATAAGTCACACAGAAAAAGAAACATCATAAGATATCAGTAATACACGGAATGTAAACTTGGCTACACAGGAACTGAATTACAGAACAGAACAGGGTCTCAAATTTAGAAAACCAACTTATGCTTGTTTAAGGGTAAAGGTGAGTTGGGGTGCTGCATAAAACCAGAGATTGAAATGAGCACAGATAAAGTTCCTTAAGCCAAATATGGAATAGACAAGAGCTACTCCTTGCTCAACGAAATGGACTCAACACCACATATTAAACGCCTAAGAATGTACGTGACTCTTAAATATCTTAAAACCTATGGATTGCTATGTCTCCGAAAGAGAATCAAGCGTGTGTACAGGGACATAAACGCAGCAGTGATAGGATTGGAGAGGTTCGGTGAGCAAATGAAGACCCTTTGAAGTCATATTGCATGGTACCCATTCCACGGGTTTCAACTACCCAGGTTTAAGGTATTCTTCCTTCAGCTAAAACATGCATGTGGAACGTAGAGTATAATCAACCATGTGATCGGGAGACGTGTTCAAATATGTCTCAGTTTTCCTCCCCTGGTAGTCGGGTGCAACATTCCAGACGCTTTACTAACACTCTCCCGACTTGGAGAGTCAGTCCCTTTAACCTCCTGTTTGGCCCAGTTTGCAATTTCTGCGGAAGATGAACAGGAATAGCGAGAACCAATGAGAGACTAGCTGGAGGTGTCTGGACGGGCAAATTTAACTCTCATTTCCCACCAGGAAGAGGAAATAACCAAAGGCTCAGCGTGCCGTCCCGGAACCAGATTAGGGCCTGAAGCCATCCTGCGGTGTTGCGGCCAGCTCACAAGAAAACGAGTTGAAGAAAGGAGCTCAGGGGCACTGTAATTCACAAACCTGCAGAGTTATAAATGACAACGATCGTCCAAAAATATACTGAAGTAAGGCTGCCAAGAGGACTTGAAAGCGGGGCAGAATTGCAGGAAACCGATTTCAGGAGGTAGACTGGAATTGCATTGAAAGCATAGGAAAAGAGGCAGAACGTCCACAATGATGCACTTGGCCAAAAAGGGCGTATGCGTTTTTTCCTGAATATATTCAGGAAAAAACGCATACGCCCTTTTTGGCCAACCAAGCAAGCTTGCAAAGGAAATCTGCACTACAATGAAGTCTCACTTCCCCCCGGTCAAAAGGGCCATCTGAAAAAAGTGTAAAATCCAGAAAGGCAGGACAGGCCATGGAGAACTGGGAGCCTTGTTATGCTGATGGGCGGGATGTAAACTGCCAACAGACACTCGGGAGAAGTGTATGGTGTTTCCTGAAACATCTAAAAAACAAAGCAACAGAGCCTAGGGCACTTCCACTTATGGTCCTATAGCTTAGGGAAATTAAAATCAAAAAGACACAGCCACCCCAATGTTTGGGACGCCTCTGTTTACAAGAACCTCGTTTACCGTACAAGTTCAATATCACAGAAAGTGAAAAATGGATAAAGAACTTGTGGTACTTACGTACAATGCAGTATCACTCAGCAGTGAAATCTATGTCATCAGGCCCGTAGCAGCACAATGAGTGGATTCAGGTACGATGATTCTAACTGAAATAAGTCACACAGAAAAAGAAACATCATAAGATATCAGTAATACACGGAATGTAAACTTGGCTACACAGGAACTGAATTACAGAACAGAACAGGGTCTCAAATTTAGAAAACCAACTTATGCTTGTTTAAGGGTAAAGGTGAGTTGGGGTGCTGCATAAAACCAGAGATTGAAATGAGCACAGATAAAGTTCCTTAAGCCAAATATGGAATAGACAAGAGCTACTCCTTGCTCAACGAAATGGACTCAACACCGCATATTAAACGCCTAAGAATGTACCTGACTCTTAAGTATCTTAAAACCTATGGATTGCTATGTCTCCGAAAGAGAATCAAGCGTGTGTACAGGGACATAAACGCAGCAGTGATAGGATTGGAGAGGTTCGGTGAGCAAATGAAGACCCTTTGAAGTCATATTGCATGGTACCCATTCCACGGGTTTCAACTACCCAGGTTTAAGGTATTCTTCCTTCAGCTAAAACATGCATGTGGAACCTAGAGTATGATCAACCATGTGATCGGGAGACGTGTTCAAATATGTCTCAGTTTTCGTACCCTGGTACTCGGGTGCAACATTCCAGACGCTTTACTAACACTCTCCCGACTTGGAGAGTCAGTCCCTTTAACCTCCTGTTTGGCCCAGTTTGCAATTTCTGCGGAAGATGAACAGGAATAGCGAGAACCAATGAGAGACTAGCTGGAGGTGTCTGGACGGGCAAATTTAACTCTCATTTCCCACCAGGAAGAGGAAATAACCAAAGGCTCAGCGTGCCGTGCCGGAACCAGATTAGGGCCTGAAGCCATCCTGCGGTGTTGCGGCCAGCTCACAAGAAAACGAGTTGAAGAAAGGAGCTCAGGGGCACTGTAATTCACAAACCTGCAGAGTTATAAATGACAACGATCGTCCAAAAATATACTGAAGTAAGGCTGCCAAGAGGACTTGAAAGCGGGGCAGAATTGCAGGAAACCGATTTCAGGAGGTAGACTGGAATTGCATTGAAAGCATAGGAAAAGAGGCAGAACGTCCACAATGATGCACTTGGCCAAAAAGGGCGTATGCGTTTTTTCCTGAATATATTCAGGAAAAAACGCATACGCCCTTTTTGGCCAACCAAGCAAGCTTGCAAAGGAAATCTGCACTACAATGAAGTCTCACTTCCCCCCCACCCCGGTCAAAAGGGCCATCTTAAAAAAGTGTAAAATCCAGAAAGGCAGGACAGGCCATGGAGAACTGGGAGCCTTGTTATGCTGATGGGCGGGATGTAAACTGCCAACAGACACTCGGGAGAAGTGTATGGTGTTTCCTGAAACATCTAAAAAACAAAGCAACAGAGCCTAGGGCACTTCCACTTATGGTCCTATAGCTTAGGGAAATTAAAATCAAAAAGACACAGCCACCCCAATGTTTGGGACGCCTCTGTTTACAAGAACCTCGTTTACCGTACTAGTTCAATATCACAGAAAGTGAAAAATGGATAAAGAACTTGTGGTACTTACGTACAATGCAGTATCACTCAGCAGTGAAATCTATGTCATCAGGCCCGTAGCAGCACAATGAGTGGATTCAGGTACGATGATTCTAACTGAAATAAGTCACACAGAAAAAGAAACATCATAAGATATCAGTAATACACGGAATGTAAACTTGGCTACACAGGAACTGAATTACAGAACAGAACAGGGTCTCAAATTTAGAAAACCAACTTATGCTTGTTTAAGGGTAAAGGTGAGTTGGGGTGCTGCATAAAACCAGAGATTGAAATGAGCACAGATAAAGTTCCTTAAGCCAAATATGGAATAGACAAGAGCTACTCCTTGCTCAACGAAATGGACTCAACACCACATATTAAACGCCTAAGAATGTACGTGACTCTTAAATATCTTAAAACCTATGGATTGCTATGTCTCCGAAAGAGAATCAAGCGTGTGTACAGGGACATAAACGCAGCAGTGATAGGATTGGAGAGGTTCGGTGAGCAAATGAAGACCCTTTGAAGTCATATTGCATGGTACCCATTCCACGGGTTTCAACTACCCAGGTTTAAGGTATTCTTCCTTCAGCTAAAACATGCATGTGGAACGTAGAGTATAATCAACCATGTGATCGGGAGACGTGTTCAAATATGTCTCAGTTTTCCTCCCCTGGTAGTCGGGTGCAACATTCCAGACGCTTTACTAACACTCTCCCGACTTGGAGAGTCAGTCCCTTTAACCTCCTGTTTGGCCCAGTTTGCAATTTCTGCGGAAGATGAACAGGAATAGCGAGAACCAATGAGAGACTAGCTGGAGGTGTCTGGACGGGCAAATTTAACTCTCATTTCCCACCAGGAAGAGGAAATAACCAAAGGCTCAGCGTGCCGTCCCGGAACCAGATTAGGGCCTGAAGCCATCCTGCGGTGTTGCGGCCAGCTCACAAGAAAACGAGTTGAAGAAAGGAGCTCAGGGGCACTGTAATTCACAAACCTGCAGAGTTATAAATGACAACGATCGTCCAAAAATATACTGAAGTAAGGCTGCCAAGAGGACTTGAAAGCGGGGCAGAATTGCAGGAAACCGATTTCAGGAGGTAGACTGGAATTGCATTGAAAGCATAGGAAAAGAGGCAGAACGTCCACAATGATGCACTTGGCCAAAAAGGGCGTATGCGTTTTTTCCTGAATATATTCAGGAAAAAACGCATACGCCCTTTTTGGCCAACCAAGCAAGCTTGCAAAGGAAATCTGCACTACAATGAAGTCTTACTTCCCCCCGGTCAAAAGGGCCATCTGAAAAAAGTGTAAAATCCAGAAAGGCAGGACAGGCCATGGAGAACTGGGAGCCTTGTTATGCTGATGGGCGGGATGTAAACTGCCAACAGACACTCGGGAGAAGTGTATGGTGTTTCCTGAAACATCTAAAAAACAAAGCAACAGAGCCTAGGGCACTTCCACTTATGGTCCTATAGCTTAGGGAAATTAAAATCAAAAAGACACAGCCACCCCAATGTTTGGGACGCCTCTGTTTACAAGAACCTCGTTTACCGTACAAGTTCAATATCACAGAAAGTGAAAAATGGATAAAGAACTTGTGGTACTTACGTACAATGCAGTATCACTCAGCAGTGAAATCTATGTCATCAGGCCCGTAGCAGCACAATGAGTGGATTCAGGTACGATGATTCTAACTGAAATAAGTCACACAGAAAAAGAAACATCATAAGATATCAGTAATACACGGAATGTAAACTTGGCTACACAGGAACTGAATTACAGAACAGAACAGGGTCTCAAATTTAGAAAACCAACTTATGCTTGTTTAAGGGTAAAGGTGAGTTGGGGTGCTGCATAAAACCAGAGATTGAAATGAGCACAGATAAAGTTCCTTAAGCCAAATATGGAATAGACAAGAGCTACTCCTTGCTCAACGAAATGGACTCAACACCCCATATTAAACGGCTAAGAATGTACCTGACTCTTAAGTATCTTAAAACCTATGGATTGCTATGTCTCCGAAAGAGAATCAAGCGTGTGTACAGGGACATAAACGCAGCAGTGATAGGATTGGAGAGGTTCGGTGAGCAAATGAAGACCCTTTGAAGTCATATTGCATGGTACCCATTCCACGGGTTTCAACTACCCAGGTTTAAGGTATTCTTCCTTCAGCTAAAACATGCATGTGGAACCTAGAGTATGATCAACCATGTGATCGGGAGACGTGTTCAAATATGTCTCAGTTTTCGTACCCTGGTACTCGGGTGCAACATTCCAGACGCTTTACTAACACTCTCCCGACTTGGAGAGTCAGTCCCTTTAAACTCCTGTTTGGCCCAGTTTGCAATTTCTGCGGAAGATGAACAGGAATAGCGAGAACCAATGAGAGACTAGCTGGAGGTGTCTGGACGGGCAAATTTAACTCTCATATCCCACCAGGAAGAGGAAATAACCAAAGGCTCAGCGTGCCGTGCCGGAACCAGATTAGGGCCTGAAGCCATCCTGCGGTGTTGCGGCCAGCTCACAAGAAAACGAGTTGAAGAAAGGAGCTCAGGGGCACTGTAATTCACAAACCTGCAGAGTTTTAAATGACAACTATCATCCAAAAATATACTGAAGTAAGGCTGCCAAGAGGACTTGAAAGCGGGGCAGAATTGCAGGAAACCGATTTCAGGAGGTAGACTGGAATTGCATTGAAAGCATAGGAAAAGAGGCAGAACGTCCACAATGATGCACTTGGCCAAAAAGGGCGTATGCGTTTTTTCCTGAATATATTCAGGAAAAAACGCATACGCCCTTTTTGGCCAACCAAGCAAGCTTGCAAAGGAAATCTGCACTACAATGAAGTCTCACTTCCCCCCGGTCAAAAGGGCCATCTGAAAAAAGTGTAAAATCCAGAAAGGCAGGACAGGCCATGGAGAACTGGGAGCCTTGTTATCCTGATGGGCGGGATGTAAACTGCCAACAGACACTCGGGAGAAGTGTATGGTGTTTCCTGAAACATCTAAAAAACAAAGCAACAGAGCCTAGGGCACTTCCACTTATGGTCCTATAGCTTAGGGAAATTAAAATCAAAAAGACACAGCCACCCCAATGTTTGGGACGCCTCTGTTTACAAGAACCTCGTTTACCGTACGAGTTCAATATCACAGAAAGTGAAAAATGGATAAAGAACTTGTGGTACTTACGTACAATGCAGTATCACTCAGCAGTGAAATCTATGTCATCAGGCCCGCAGCAGCACAATGAGTGGATTCAGGTACGATGATTCTAACTGAAATAAGTCACACAGAAAAAGAAACATCATAAGATATCAGTAATACACGGAATGTAAACTTGGCTACACAGGAACTGAATTACAGAACAGAACAGGGTCTCAAATTTAGAAAACCAACTTATGCTTGTTTAAGGGTAAAGGTGAGTTGGGGTGCTGCATAAAACCAGAGATTGAAATGAGCACAGATAAAGTTCCTTAAGCCAAATATGGAATAGACAAGAGCTACTCCTTGCTCAACGAAATGGACTCAACACCCCATATTAAACGCCTAAGAATGTACCTGACTCTTAAGTATCTTAAAACCTATGGATTGCTATGTCTCCGAAAGAGAATCAAGCGTGTGTACAGGGACATAAACGCAGCAGTGATAGGATTGGAGAGGTTCGGTGAGCAAATGAAGACCCTTTGAAGTCATATTGCATGGTACCCATTCCACGGGTTTCAGCTACCCAGGTTTAAGGTATTCTTCCTTCAGCTAAAACATGCATGTGGAACCTAGAGTATGATCAACCATGTGATCGGGAGACATGTTCAAATATGTCTCAGTTTTCGTACCCTGGTACTCGGGTGCAACATTCCAGACGCTTTACTAACACTCTCCCGACTTGGAGAGTCAGTCCCTTTAACCTCCTGTTTGGCCCAGTTTGCAATTTCTGCGGAAGATGAACAGGAATAGCGAGAACCAATGAGAGACTAGCTGGAGGTGTCTGGACGGGCAAATTTAACTCTCATTTCCCACCAGGAAGAGGAAATAACCAAAGGCTCAGCGTGCCGTGCCGGAACCAGATTAGGGCCTGAAGCCATCCTGCGGTGTTGCGGCCAGCTCACAAGAAAACGAGTTGAAGAAAGGAGCTCAGGGGCACTGTAATTCACAAACCTGCAGAGTTATAAATGACAACTATCGTCCAAAAATATACTGAAGTAAGGCTGCCAAGAGGACTTGAAAGCGGGGCAGAATTGCAGGAAACCGATTTCAGGAGGTAGACTGGAATTGCATTGAAAGCATAGGAAAAGAGGCAGAACGTCCACAATGATGCACTTGGCCAAAAAGGGCGTATGCGTTTTTTCCTGAATATATTCAGGAAAAAACGCATACGCCCTTTTTGGCCAACCAAGCAAGCTTGCAAAGGAAATCTGCACTACAATGAAGTCTCACTTCCCCCCCACCCCGGTCAAAAGGGCCATCTTAAAAAAGTGTAAAATCCAGAAAGGCAGGACAGGCCATGGAGAACTGGGAGCCTTGTTATGCTGATGGGCGGGATGTAAACTGCCAACAGACACTCGGGAGAAGTGTATGGTGTTTCCTGAAACATCTAAAAAACAAAGCAACAGAGCCTAGGGCACTTCCACTTATGGTCCTATAGCTTAGGGAAATTAAAATAAAAAAGACACAGCCACCCCAATGTTTGGGACGCCTCTGTTTACAAGAACCTCGTTTACCGTACAAGTTCAATATCACAGAAAGTGAAAAATGGATAAAGAACTTGTGGTACTTACGTACAATGCAGTATCACTCAGCAGTGAAATCTATGTCATCAGGCCCGTAGCAGCACAATGAGTGGATTCAGGTACGATGATTCTAACTGAAATAAGTCACACAGAAAAAGAAACATCATAAGATATCAGTAATACACGGAATGTAAACTTGGCTACACAGGAACTGAATTACAGAACAGAACAGGGTCTCAAATTTAGAAAACCAACTTATGCTTGTTTAAGGGTAAAGGTGAGTTGGGGTGCTGCATAAAACCAGAGATTGAAATGAGCACAGATAAAGTTCCTTAAGCCAAATATGGAATAGACAAGAGCTACTCCTTGCTCAACGAAATGGACTCAACACCACATATTAAACGCCTAAGAATGTACGTGACTCTTAAATATCTTAAAACCTATGGATTGCTATGTCTCCGAAAGAGAATCAAGCGTGTGTACAGGGACATAAACGCAGCAGTGATAGGATTGGAGAGGTTCGGTGAGCAAATGAAGAGCCTTTGAAGTCATATTGCATGGTACCCATTCCACGGGTTTCAACTACCCAGGTTTAAGGTATTCTTCCTTCAGCTAAAACATGCATGTGGAACGTAGAGTATAATCAACCATGTGATCGGGAGACGTGTTCAAATATGTCTCAGTTTTCCTCCCCTGGTAGTCGGGTGCAACATTCCAGACGCTTTACTAACACTCTCCCGACTTGGAGAGTCAGTCCCTTTAACCTCCTGTTTGGCCCAGTTTGCAATTTCTGCGGAAGATGAACAGGAATAGCGAGAACCAATGAGAGACTAGCTGGAGGTGTCTGGACGGGCAAATTTAACTCTCATTTCCCACCAGGAAGAGGAAATAACCAAAGGCTCAGCGTGCCGTCCCGGAACCAGATTAGGGCCTGAAGCCATCCTGCGGTGTTGCGGCCAGCTCACAAGAAAACGAGTTGAAGAAAGGAGCTCAGGGGCACTGTAATTCACAAACCTGCAGAGTTATAAATGACAACGATCGTCCAAAAATATACTGAAGTAAGGCTGCCAAGAGGACTTGAAAGCGGGGCAGAATTGCAGGAAACCGATTTCAGGAGGTAGACTGGAATTGCATTGAAAGCATAGGAAAAGAGGCAGAACGTCCACAATGATGCACTTGGCCAAAAAGGGCGTATGCGTTTTTTCCTGAATATATTCAGGAAAAAACGCATACGCCCTTTTTGGCCAACCAAGCAAGCTTGCAAAGGAAATCTGCACTACAATGAAGTCTCACTTCCCCCCGGTCAAAAGGGCCATCTGAAAAAAGTGTAAAATCCAGAAAGGCAGGACAGGCCATGGAGAACTGGGAGCCTTGTTATGCTGATGGGCGGGATGTAAACTGCCAACAGACACTCGGGAGAAGTGTATGGTGTTTCCTGAAACATCTAAAAAACAAAGCAACAGAGCCTAGGGCACTTCCACTTATGGTCCTATAGCTTAGGGAAATTAAAATCAAAAAGACACAGCCACCCCAATGTTTGGGATGCCTCTGTTTACAAGAACCTCGTTTACCGTACAAGTTCAATATCACAGAAAGTGAAAAATGGATAAAGAACTTGTGGTACTTACGTACAATGCAGTATCACTCAGCAGTGAAATCTATGTCATCAGGCCCATAGCAGCACAATGAGTGGATTCAGGTACGATGATTCTAACTGAAATAAGTCACACAGAAAAAGAAACATCATAAGATATCAGTAATACACGGAATGTAAACTTGGCTACACAGGAACTGAATTACAGAACAGAACAGGGTCTCAAATTTAGAAAACCAACTTATGCTTGTTTAAGGGTAAAGGTGAGTTGGGGTGCTGCATAAAACCAGAGATTGAAATGAGCACAGATAAAGTTCCTTAAGCCAAATATGGAATAGACAAGAGCTACTCCTTGCTCAACGAATTGGACTCAACACCCCATATTAAACGGCTAAGAATGTACCTGACTCTTAAGTATCTTAAAACCTATGGAATGCTATGTCTCCGAAAGAGAATCAAGCATGTGTACAGGGACATAAACGCAGCAGTGATAGGATTGGAGAGGTTCGGTGAGCAAATGAAGACCCTTTGAAGTCATATTGCATGGTACCCATTCCACGGGTTTCAACTACCCAGGTTTAAGGTATTCTTCCTTCAGCTAAAACATGCATGTGGAACCTAGAGTATGATCAACCATGTGATTGAGAGACGTGTTCAAATATGTCTCAGTTTTCGTACCCTGGTACTTGGGTGCAACATTCTAGACGCTTTACTAACACTCTCCCGACTTGGAGAGTCAGTCCCTTTAACCTCCTGTTTGGCCCAGTTTGCAATTTCTGCGGAAGATGAACAGGAATAGCGAGAACCAATGAGAGACTAGCTGGAGGTGTCTGGACGGGCAAATTTAACTCTCATTTCCCACCAGGAAGAGGAAATAACCAAAGGCTCAGCGTGCCGTGCCGGAACCAGATTAGGGCCTGAAGCCATCCTGCGGTGTTGCGGCCAGCTCACAAGAAAACGAGTTGAAGAAAGGAGCTCAGGGGCACTGTAATTCACAAACCTGCAGAGTTATAAATGACAACTATCGTCCAAAAATATACTGAAGTAAGGCTGCCAAGAGGACTTGAAAGCGGGGCAGAATTGCAGGAAACCGATTTCAGGAGGTAGACTGGAATTGCATTGAAAGCATAGGAAAAGAGGCAGAACGTCCACAATGATGCACTTGGCCAAAAAGGGCGTATGCGTTTTTTCCTGAATATATTCAGGAAAAAACGCATACGCCCTTTTTGGCCAACCAAGCAAGCTTGCAAAGGAAATCTGCACTACAATGAAGTCTCACTTCCCCCCGGTCAAAAGGGCCATCTGAAAAAAGTGTAAAATCCAGAAAGGCAGGACAGGCCATGGAGAACTGGGAGCCTTGTTATGCTGATGGGCGGGATGTCAAGTGCCAACAGACACTCGGGAGAAGTGTATGGTGTTTCCTGAAACATCTAAAAAACAAAGCAACAGAGCCTAGGGCACTTCCACTTATGGTCCTATAGCTTAGGGAAATTAAAATCAAAAAGATACAGCCACCCCAATGTTTGGGACGCCTCTGTTTACAAGAACCTCGTTTACCGTACAAGTTCAATATCACAGAAAGTGAAAAATGGATAAAGAACTTGTGGTACTTACGTACAATGCAGTATCACTCAGCAGTGAAATCTATGTCTTCAGGCCCGTAGCAGCACAATGAGTGGATTCAGGTACGATGATTCTAACTGAAATAAGTCACACAGAAAAAGAAACATCATAAGATATCAGTAATACACGGAATGTAAACTTGGCTACACAGGAACTGAATTACAGAACAGAACAGGGTCTCAAATTTAGAAAACCAACTTATGCTTGTTTAAGGGTAAAGGTGAGTTGGGGTGCTGCATAAAACCAGAGATTGAAATGAGCACAGATAAAGTTCCTTAAGCCAAATATGGAATAGACAAGAGCTACTCCTTGCTCAACGAAATGGACTCAACACCGCATATTAAACGCCTAAGAATGTACCTGACTCTTAAGTATCTTAAAACCTATGGATTGCTATGTCTCCGAAAGAGAATCAAGCATGTGTACAGGGACATAAACGCAGCAGTGATAGGATTGGAGAGGTTCGGTGAGCAAATGAAGACCCTTTGAAGTCATATTGCATGGTACCCATTTCACGGGTTTCAACTACCCAGGTTTAAGGTATTCTTCCTTCAGCTAAAACATGCATGTGGAACCTAGAGTATGATCAACCATGTGATCGGGAGACGTGTTCAAATATGTCTCAGTTTTCGTACCCTGGTACTCGGGTGCAACATTCCAGACGCTTTACTAACACTCTCCCGACTTGGAGAGTCTGTCCCTTTAACCTCCTGTTTGGCCCAGTTTGCAATTTCTGCGGAAGATGAACAGGAATAGCGAGAACCAATGAGAGACTAGCTGGAGGTGTCTGGACAGGCAAATTTAACTCTCATTTCCCACCAGGAAGAGGAAATAACCAAAGGCTCAGCGTGCCATGCCGGAACCAGATTAGGGCCTGAAGCCATCCTGCGGTGTTGCGGCCAGCTCACAAGAAAACGAGTTGAAGAAAGGAGCTCAGGGGCACTGTAATTCACAAACCTGCAGAGTTATAAATGACAACTATCGTCCAAAAATATACTGAAGTAAAGCTGCCAAGAGGACTTGAAAGCGGGGCAGAATTGCAGGAAACCGATTTCAGGAGGTAGACTGGAATTGCATTGAAAGCATAGGAAAAGAGGCAGAACGTCCACAATGATGCACTTGGCCAAAAAGGGCGTATTCGTTTTTTCCTGAATATATTCAGGAAAAAACGCATACGCCCTTTTTGGCCAACCAAGCAAGCTTGCAAAGGAAATCTGCACTACAATGAAGTCTCACTTCCCCCCCCGCCCCGGTCAAAAGGGCCATCTGAAAAAAGTTTAAAATCCAGAAAGGCAGGACAGGCCATGGAGAACTGGGAGCCTTGTTATACTGATGGGCGGGATGTAAACTGCCAACAGACACTGGGGAGAAGTGTATGGTGTTTCCTGAAACATCTAAAAAACAAAGCAACAGAGCCTAGGGCACTTCCACTTATGGTCCTATAGCTTAGGGAAATTAAAATCAAAAAGACACAGCCACCCCAATGTTTGGGACGCCTCTGTTTACAAGAACCTCGTTTACCGTACAAGTTCAATATCACAGAAAGTGAAAAATGGATAAAGAACTTGTGGTACTTACGTACAATGCAGTATCACTCAGCAGTGAAATCTATGTCATCAGGGCCGTAGCAGCACAATGAGTGGATTCAGGTACGATGATTCTAACTGAAATAAGTCACACAGAGAAAGAAACATCATAAGATATCAGTAATACACGGAATGTAAACTTGGCTACACAGGAACTGAATTACAGAACAGAACAGGGTCTCAAATTTAGAAAACCAACTTATGCTTGTTTAAGGGTAAAGGTGAGTTGGGGTGCTGCATAAAACCAGAGATTGAAATGAGCACAGATAAAGTTCCTTAAGCCAAATATGGAATAGACAAGAGCTACTCCTTGCTCAACGAAATGGACTCAACACCGCATATTAAACGCCTAAGAATGTACCTGACTCTTAAGTATCTTAAAACCTATGGATTGCTATGTCTCCGAAAGAGAATCAAGCATGTGTACAGGGACATAAACGCAGCAGTGATAGGATTGGAGAGGTTCGGTGAGCAAATGAAGACCCTTTGAAGTCATATTGCATGGTACCCATTCCACGGGTTTCAACTACCCAGGTTTAAGGTATTCTTCCTTCAGCTAAAACATGCATGTGGAACCTAGAGTATGATCAACCATGTGATCGGGAGACGTGTTCAAATATGTCTCAGTTTTCATACCCTGGTACTCGGGTGCAACATTCCAGACGCTTTACTAACACTCTCCCGACTTGGAGAGTCTGTCCCTTTAACCTCCTGTTTGGCCCAGTTTTCAATTTCTGCGGAAGATGAACAGGAATAGCGAGAACCAATGAGAGACTAGCTGGAGGTGTCTGGACGGGCAAATTTAACTCTCATTTCCCACCAGGAAGAGGAAATAACCAAAGGCTCAGTGTGCCGTGCCGGAACCAGATTAGGGCCTGAAGCCATCCTGCGGTGTTGCGGCCAGCTCACAAGAAAACGAGTTGAAGAAAGGAGCTCAGGGGCACTGTAATTCACAAACCTGCAGAGTTATAAATGACAACTATCGTCCAAAAATATACTGAAGTAAGGCTGCCAAGAGGACTTGAAAGCGGGGCAGAATTGCAGGAAACCGATTTCAGGAGGTAGACTGGAATTGCATTGAAAGCATAGGAAAAGAGGCAGAACGTCCAGAATGATGCACTTGGCCAAAAAGGGCGTATGCGTTTTTTCCTGAATATATTCAGGAAAAAACGCATACGCCCTTTTTGGCCAACCAAGCAAGCTTGCAAAGGAAATCTGCACTACAATGAAGTCTCACTTCCCCCACCCCCCGGTCAAAAGGGCCATCTGAAAAAAGTGTAAAATCCAGAAAGGCAGGAAAGGCCATGGAGAACTGGGAGCCTTGTTATGCTGATGGGCAGGATGTAAACTGCCAACAGACACTCGGGAGAAGTGTATGGTGTTTCCTGAAACATCTAAAAAACAAAGCAACAGAGCGTAGGGCACTTCCACTTATGGTCCTATAGCTTAGGGAAATTAAAATCAAAAAGACACAGCCACCCCAATGTTTGGGACGCCTCTGTTTACAAGAACCTCGTTTACCGTACAAGTTCAATATCACAGAAAGTGAAAAATGGATAAAGAACTTGTGGTACTTACGTACAATGCAGTATCACTCAGCAGTGAAATCTATGTCATCAGGCCCATAGCAGCACAATGAGTGGATTCAGGTACGATGATTCTAACTGAAATAAGTCACACAGAAAAAGAAACATCATAAGATATCAGTAATACACGGAATGTAAACTTGGCTACACAGGAACTGAATTACAGAACAGAACAGGGTCTCAAATTTAGAAAACCAACTTATGCTTGTTTAAGGGTAAAGGTGAGTTGGGGTGCTGCATAAAACCAGAGATTGAAATGAGCACAGATAAAGTTCCTTAAGCCAAATATGGAATAGACAAGAGCTACTCCTTGCTCAACGAAATGGACTCAACACCGCATATTAAACGCCTAAGAATGTACCTGACTCTTAAGTATCTTAAAACCTATGGATTGCTATGTCTCCGAAAGAGAATCAAGCATGTGTACAGGGACATAAACGCAGCAGTGATAGGATTGGAGAGGTTCGGTGAGCAAATGAAGACCCTTTGAAGTCATATTGCATGGTACCCATTCCACGGGTTTCAACTACCCAGGTTTAAGGTATTCTTCCTTCAGCTAAAACATGCATGTGGAACCTAGAGTATGATCAACCATGTGATCGGGAGACGTGTTCAAATATGTCTCAGTTTTCATACCCTGGTACTCGGGTGCAACATTCCAGACGCTTTACTAACACTCTCCCGACTTGGAGAGTCTGTCCCTTTAACCTCCTGTTTGGCCCAGTTTGCAATTTCTGCGGAAGATGAACAGGAATAGCGAGAACCAATGAGAGACTAGCTGGAGGTGTCTGGACGGGCAAATTTAACTCTCATTTCCCACCAGGAAGAGGAAATAACCAAAGGCTCAGCGTGCCGTGCCGGAACCAGATTAGGGCCTGAAGCCATCCTGCGGTGTTGCGGCCAGCTCACAAGAAAACGAGTTGAAGAAAGGAGCTCAGGGCCACTGTAATTCAGAAACCTGCAGAGTTATAAATGACAACTATCGTCCAAAAATATACTGAAGTAAGGCTGCCAAGAGGACTTGAAAGCGGGGCAGAATTGCAGGAAACCGATTTCAGGAGGTAGACTGGAATTGCATTGAAAGCATAGGAAAAGAGGCAGAACGTCCACAATGATGCACTTGGCCAAAAAGGGCGTATGCGTTTTTTCCTGAATATATTCAGGAAAAAACGCATACGCCCTTTTTGGCCAACCAAGCAAGCTTGCAAAGGAAATCTGCACTACAATGAAGTCTCACTTCCCCCCCCCCCCCCGGTCAAAAGGGCCATCTGAAAAAAGTGTAAAATCCAGAAAGGCAGGACAGGCCATGGAGAACTGGGAGCCTTGTTATGCTGATGGGCGGGATGTAAACTGCCAACAGACACTGGGGAGAAGTGTATGGTGTTTCCTGAAACATCTAAAAAACAAAGCAACAGAGCCTAGGGCACTTCCACTTATGGTCCTATAGCTTAGGGAAATTAAAATCAAAAAGACACAGCCACCCCAATGTTTGGGACGCCTCTGTTTACAAGAACCTCGTTTACCGTACAAGTTCAATATCACAGAAAGTGAAAAATGGATAAAGAACTTGTGGTACTTACGTACAATGCAGTATCACTCAGCAGTGAAATCTATGTCATCAGGCCCGTAGCAGCACAATGAGTGGATTCAGGTACGATGATTCTAACTGAAATAAGTCACACAGAGAAAGAAACATCATAAGATATCAGTAATACACGGAATGTAAACTTGGCTACACAGGAACTGAATTACAGAACAGAACAGGTTCTCAAATTTATAAAACCAAGTTATGCTTGCTTAAGGGTAAAGGTGAGTTGGGGTGCTGCATAAAACCAGAGATTGAAATGAGCACAGATAAAGTTCCTTAAGCCAAATATGGAATAGACAAGAGCTACTCCTTGCTCAACGAAATGGACTCAACACCGCATATTAAACGCCTAAGAATGTACCTGACTCTTAAGTATCTTAAAACCTATGGATTGCTATGTCTCCGAAAGAGAATCAAGCATGTGTACAGGGACATAAACGCAGCAGTGATAGGATTGGAGAGGTTCGGTGAGCAAATGAAGACCCTTTGAAGTCATATTGCATGGTACCCATTCCAAGGGTTTCAACTACCCAGGTTTAAGGTATTCTTCCTTCAGCTAAAACATGCATGTGGAACCTAGAGTATGATCAACCATGTGATCGGGAGACGTGTTCAAATATGTCTCAGTTTTCGTACCCTGGTACTCGGGTGCAACATTCCAGACGCTTTACTAACACTCTCCCGACTTGGAGAGTCAGTCCCTTTAACCTCCTGTTTGGCCCAGTTTGCAATTTCTGCGGAAGATGAACAGGAATAGCGAGAACCAATGAGAGACTAGCTGGAGGTGTCTGGACGGGCAAATTTAACTCTCATTTCCCACCAGGAAGAGGAAATAACCAAAGGCTCAGCGTGCCGTGCCGGAACCAGATTAGGGCCTGAAGCCATCCTGCGGTGTTGCGGCCAGCTCACAAGAAAACGAGTTGAAGAAAGGAGCTCAGGGGCACTGTAATTCACAAACCTGCAGAGTTATAAATGACAACTATCGTCCAAAAATATACTGAAGTAAGGCTGCCAAGAGGACTTGAAAGCGGGGCAGAATTGCAGGAAACCGATTTCAGGAGGTAGACTGGAATTGCATTGAAAGCATAGGAAAAGAGGCAGAACGTCCACAATGATGCACTTGGCGAAAAAGGGCGTATGCGTTTTTTCCTGAAAAAACGCATACGCCCTTTTTGGCCAACCAAGCAAGCTTGCAAAGGAAATCTGCACTACAATGAAGTCTCACTTCCCCCCGGTCAAAAGGGCCATCTGAAAAAAGTGTAAAATCCAGAAAGGCAGGACAGGCCATGGAGAACTGGGAGTCTTGTTATGCTGATGGGCGGGATGTAAATTGCCAACAGACACTCGGGAGAAGTGTATGGTGTTTCCTGAAACATCTAAAAAACAAAGCAACAGAGCCTAGGGCACTTCCACTTATGGTCCTATAGCTTAGGGAAATTAAAATCAAAAAGATACAGCCACCCCAATGTTTGGGACGCCTCTGTTTACAAGAACCTCGTTTACCGTACAAGTTCAATATCACAGAAAGTGAAAAATGGATAAAGAACTTGTGGTACTTACGTACAATGCAGTATCACTCAGCAGTGAAATCTATGTCATCAGGCCCGTAGCAGCACAATGAGTGGATTCAGGTACGATGATTCTAACTGAAATAAGTCACACAGAAAAAGAAACATCATAAGATATCAGTAATACACGGAATGTAAACTTGGCTACACAGGAACTGAATTACAGAACAGAACAGGGTCTCAAATTTAGAAAACCAACTTATGCTTGCTTAAGGGTAAAGGTGAGTTGGGGTGCTGCATAAAACCAGAGATTGAAATGAGCACAGATAAAGTTCCTTAAGCCAAATATGGAATAGACAAGAGCTACTCCTTGCTCAACGAAATGGACTCAACACCGCATATTAAACGCCTAAGAATGTACCTGACTCTTAAGTATCTTAAAACCTATGGATTGCTATGTCTCCGAAAGAGAATCAAGCATGTGTACAGGGACATAAACGCAGCAGTGATAGGATTGGAGAGGTTCGGTGAGCAAATGAAGACCCTTTGAAGTCATATTGCATGGTACCCATTCCACGGGTTTCAACTACCCAGGTTTAAGGTATTCTTCCTTCAGCTAAAACATGCATGTGGAACCTAGAGTATGATCAACCATGTGATCGGGAGACGTGTTCAAATATGTCTCAGTTTTCGTACCCTGGTACTCGGGTGCAACATTCCAGACGCTTTACTAACACTCTCCCGACTTGGAGAGTCAGTCCCTTTAACCTCCTGTTTGGCCCAGTTTGCAATTTCTGCGGAAGATGAACAGGAATAGCGAGAACCAATGAGAGACTAGCTGGAGGTGTCTGGACGGGCAAATTTAACTCTCATTTCCCACCAGGAAGAGGAAATAACCAAAGGCTCAGCGTGCCGTGCCGGAACCAGATTAGGGCCTGAAGCCATCCTGCGGTGTTGCGGCCAGCTCACAAGAAAACGAGTTGAAGAAAGGAGCTCAGGGGCACTGTAATTCACAAACCTGCAGAGTTATAAATGACAACTATCGTCCAAAAATATACTGAAGTAAGGCTGCCAGGAGGACTTGAAAGCGGGGCAGAATTGCAGGAAACCGATTTCAGGAGGTAGACTGGAATTGCATTGAAAGCATAGGAAAAGAGGCAGAACGTCCACAATGATGCACTTGGCCAAAAAGGGCGTATGCGTTTTTTCCTGAATATATTCAGGAAAAAACGCATACGCCCTTTTTGGCCAACCAAGCAAGCTTGCAAAGGAAATCTGCACTACAATGAAGTCTCACTTCCCCCCCCCCCCCGGTCAAAAGGGCCATCTGAAAAAAGTGTAAAATCCAGAAAGGCAGGACAGGCCATGGAGAACTGGGAGCCTTGTTATGCTGATGGGCGGGATGTAAACTGCCAACAGACACTCGGGAGAAGTGTATGGTGTTTCCTGAAACATCTAAAAAACAAAGCAACAGAGCCTAGGGCACTTCCACTTATGGTCCTATAGCTTAGGGAAATTAAAATCAAAAAGATACAGCCACCCCAATGTTTGGGACGCCTCTGTTTACAAGAACCTCGTTTACCGTACAAGTTCAATATCACAGAAAGTGAAAAATGGATAAAGAACTTGTGGTACTTACGTACAATGCAGTATCACTCAGCAGTGAAATCTATGTCATCAGGCCCGTAGCAGCACAATGAGTGGATTCAGGTACGATGATTCTAACTGAAATAAGTCACACAGAGAAAGAAACATCATAAGATATCAATAATACACGGAATGTAAACTTGGCTACACAGGAACTGAATTACAGAACAGAACAGGGTCTCAAATTTAGAAAACCAACTTATGCTTGTTTAAGGGTAAAGGTGAGTTGGGGTGCTGCATAAAACCAGAGATTGAAATGAGCACAGATAAAGTTCCTTAAGCCAAATATGGAATAGACAAGAGCTACTCCTTGCTCAACGAAATGGACTCAACACCCCATATTAAACGCCTAAGAATGTACCTGACTAGTAAGTATCTTAAAACCTATGGATTGCTATGTCTCCGAAAGAGAATCAAACGTGTGTACAGGGGCATAAACGCAGCAGTGATAGGATTGGAGAGGTTCGGTGAGCAAATGAAGACCCTTTGAAGTCATATTGCATGGTACCCATTCCACGGGTCTCAACTACCCAGGTTTAAGGTATTCTTCCTTCAGCTAAAACATGCATGTGAAACCCAGAGTATGATCAACAGTGTGAATGGGAGACGTGTTCAAATATGTCTCAGTTTTCCTGCCCTGGTACTCGGGTGCAACATTCCAGACGCTTTACTAACACTCTCCCCACTTGGAGAGTCAGCGCCTTTAACCTCCTGTTTGGCCCAGTTTGCAATTTCTGCGGAAGATGAACAGGAATAGGGAGAACCAATGAGAGACTAGCTGGAGGTGTCTGGACGGGCAAATTTAACTCTCATTTCCCACCAGGAAGTGGAACTAACCAAAGGCTCAGCGTGCCGTGCCGGAACCAGATTAGGGCCTGAAGCCATCCTGCGGTGTTGCGGCCAGCTCAAAAGAAAACGAGTTGAAGAAAGGAGCTCAGGGGCACTGTAATTCACAAACCTGCAGAGTTATAAATGACAGCTATCGTCCAAAAGTATACTGAAGTAAGGCTGCCAAGAGGACTTGAAAGCGGGGCAGAATTGCAGGAAACCGATTTCAGGAGGTAGACTGGAATTGCATTGAAAGCATAGGAAAAGAGGCAGAACGTCCACAATGATGCACTTGGCCAAAAAGGGCGTATGCGTTTTTTCCTGAATATATTCAGGAAAAAACGCATACGCCCTTTTTGGCCAACCAAGCAAGCTTGCAAAGGAAATCTGCACTACAATGAAGTCTCACTTCCCCCCGGTCAAAAGGGCCATCTGAAAAAAGTGTAAAATCCAGCAAGGCAGGACAGGCCATGGAGAACTGGGAGCCTTGTTATGCTGATGGGCGGGATGTAAATTGCCAACAGACACTCGGGAGAAGTGTATGGTGTTTCCTGAAACATCTAAAAAACAAAGCAACAGAGCCTAGGGCACTTCCACTTATGGTCCTATAGCTTAGGGAAATTAAAATCAAAAATACACAGCCACCCCAAAGTTTGGGACGCCTCTGTTTACAAGAACCTCGTTTACCGTACAAGTTTAATATCACAGAAAGTGAAAAATGGATAAAGAACTTGTGGTACTTACGTACAATGCAGTATCACTCAGCAATGAAATCTATGTCATCAGGCCCGTAGCAGCATAATGAGTGGATTCAGGTACGATGATTCTAACTGAAATAAGTCACACAGAAAAAGAAACATCATAAGATATCACTAATACACGGAATGTAAACTTGGCTACACAGGAACTGAATTTCAAAACAGAACAGGGTCTCAAATTTAGAAAACCAACTTATGCTTGCTTAAGGGGAAAGGTGAGTTGGGGTGCTGCATAAAACCAGAGATTGAAATGAGCACAGATAAAGTTCCTTAAGCCAAATATGGAATAGACAAGAGCTACTCCTTGCTCAAAGAAATGGACTCAACACCGCATATTAAACGCCTAAGAATGTACCTGACTAGTAAGTATCTTAAAACCTATGGATTGCTATGTCTCTGAAAGAGAATCAAGCATGTGTACAGGGGCATAAACGCAGCAGTGATAGGATTGGAGAGGTTCGGTGAGCAAATGAAGACCCTTTGAAGTCATATTGCATGGTACCCATTCCACGGGTTTCAACTACCCAGGTTTAAGGTATTCTTCCTTCAGCTAAAACATGCATGTGGAACCTAGAGTATGATCAAACATGTGATCGGGAGATGTGTTAAAATATGTCTCAGTTTTCGTACCCTGGTACTCAGGTGCATCATTGCAGACGCTTTACTAACACTCTCCCGACTTGGAGAGTCAGTCCCTTTAAACTCCTGTTTGGCCCAGTTTGCAATTTCTGCGGAAGATGAACAGGAATAGGGAGAACCAATGAGAGACTAGCTGGAGGTGTCTGGACGGGCAAATTTAACTCTCATTTCCCACCAGGAAGCGGAATTAACCAAAGGCTCAGCGTGCCGTGCCGGAACCAGATTAGGGCCTGAAGCCATCCTCTGGTGTTGCGGCCAGCTCAAAAGAAAGCGAGTTGAAGAAAGGAGCTCAGGGGCACTGTAATTCACAAATCTGCAGAGTTATAAATGACAGCTATCGTCCAAAAATATACTGAAGTAAGGCTGCCAAGAGGACTTGAAAGCGGGGCAGAATTGCAGGAAACCGATTTCAGGAGGTAGACTGGAATTGCATTGAAAGCATAGGAAAAGAGGCAGAACGTCCACAATGATGCACTTGACCAAAAAGGGCGTATGCGTTTTTTCCTGAATATATTCAGGAAAAAACGCATACGCACTTTTGGGCCAACCAAGCAAGCTTGCAAAGGAAATCTGCACTACAATGAAGTCTCACTTCCCCCTGGTCAAAAGGGCCATCTGAAAAAACTGTAAAATCCAGAAAGGCAGGACAGGCCATGGAGAACTGGGAGCCTTGTTATGCTGATGGGCGGGATGTAAATTGCCAACAGACACTCGGGAGAAGTGTATGGTGTTTCCTGAAACATCTAAAAAACAAAGCAACAGAGCCTAGGGCACTTCCACTTATGGTCCTATAGCTTAGGGAAATTAAAATCAAAAAGACACAGCCACCCCAAAGTTTGGGACGCCTCTGTTTACAAGAACCTCGTTTACAGCACAAGTTCAACATCGCAGAAAGTGAAAAATGGATAAAGAAGTTGTGGTATTTACTTACAAAGCAATATCACTCAGCAATGAAATCTATGTCATCAGGCCCTTAGCAGCACAATGAGTGGATTCAGGTATGATGATTCTAACTGAAATAAGTCACACAGAAAAAGAAACATCATAAGATATCACTAATACACGGAATGTAAACTTGGCTACACAGGAACTGAATTACAGAACAGAACAGGGTCTCAAATTTTGAAAACCAACTTATGCTTGCTTAACGGGAAAGATGAGTTGGGCTGCTGCATAAAACCAGAGATTGAAATGAGCACAGATAAAGTTCCTTAAGCCAAATATGGAATAGACAAGAGCTACTCCTTGCTCAACGAAATGGACTCAACACCGCATATTAAACGCCTAAGAATGTACCTGACTAGTAAGTATCTTAAAACCTATGGATTGCTATGTCTCCGAAAGAGAATCAAGCATGTGTACAGGGGCATAAACGCAGTAGTGATAGGATTGGAGAGGTTCGGTGAGCAAATGAAGACCCTTTGAAGTCATATTGCATGGTACCCATTCCACGAGTCTCAACTACCCAGGTTTAAGGTATTCTTCCATCAGCTAAAACATGCATGTGAAACCCAGAGTATGATCAACAGTGTGAACGGGAGACGTGTTCAAATATGTCTCAGTTTTCCTCCCCTGGTACTCGGGTGCAACATTCCAGACGCTTTACTAACACTCTCCCCACTTGGAGAGTCAGTGCCTTTAACCTCCTGTTTGGCCCAGTTTGCAATTTCTGCGGAAGATGAACAGGAATAGCGAGAACCAATGAGAGACTAGCTGGAGGTGTCTGGACGGGCAAATTTAACTCTCATTTCCCACCAGGAAGCGGAATTAACCAAAGGCTCAGCGTGCCGTGCCGGAACCAGATTAGGGCCTGAAGCCATCCTGCGCTGTTGCGGCCAGCTCACAAGAAAGCGAGTTGAAGAAAGGAGCTCAGGGGCACTGTAATTCACAAACCTGCAGAGTTATAAATGACAGCTATCGTCCAAAAATATACTGAAGTAAGGCTGCCAAGAGGACTTGAAAGCGGGGCAGAATTGCAGGAAACCGATTTCAGGAGGTAGACTGGAATTGCATTGAAAGCATAGGAAAAGAGGCAGAACGTCCACAATGATGCACTTGGCCAAAAAGGGCGTATGCGTTTTTTCCTGAATATATTCAGGAAAAAACGCATACGCCCTTTTTGGCCAACCAAGTAAGCTTGCAAAGGAAATCTGCACTACAATGAAGTCTCACTTCCCCCCGGTCAAAAGGGCCATCTGAAAAAAGTGTAAAATCCAGAAAGGCAGGACAGGCCATGGAGAACTGGGAGCCTTGTTATGCTGATGGGCGGGATGTAAATTGCCAACAGACACTCGGGAGAAGTGTATGGTGTTTCCTGAAACATACAGAAAACAAAGCAACAGAGCCTAGGGCACTTCCACTTATGGTCCTATAGCTTAGGGAAATTAAAATCAAAAAGACACAGGCACCCCAAAGTTTGGGACGCCTCTGTTTACAAGAACCTCGTTTACCGTACAAGTTCAATATCACAGAAAGTGAAAAATGGATAAAGAACTTGTGGTACTTATGTACAATGCAGTATCACATAGCAATGAAATCTATGTCATCAGGCCCTTAGCAGCATAATGAGTGGATTCAGGTACGATGATTCTAACTGAAATAAGTCACACAAAAAAGAAACATCATAAGATATCACTAACACACGGAATGTAAACTGCGCTACACAGGAACTGAATTCCAAAACAGAACAGGGTCTCAAATTTAGAAAACCAACTTATGCCTGCTTAAGGGGAAAGGTGAGTTGAGGTGCTGCATAAAACCAGAGATTGAAATGAGCACAGATAAAGTTCCTTAAGCCAAATATGGAATAGACAAGAGCTACTCCTTGCTCAACGAAATGGACTCAACACCCCATATTAAACGCCTAAGAATGTACCTGACTAGTAAGTATCTTAAAACCTATGGATTGCTATGTCTCCAAAAGAGAATCAAGCGTGTTTACAGGGGCATAAACGCAGCAGTGATAGGATTGGAGAGGTTCGGTGAGCAAATGAAGACCCTTTGAAGTCATATTGCATGGTACCCATTCCACGGGTTTTAACTACCCAGGTTTAAGGTATTCTTCCTTCAGCTAAAACATGCATGTGGAACCCAGAGTATGATCAACCGTGTGAACGGGAGACGTGTTCAAATATGTCTCAGTTTTCCTCCCCTGGTACTCGGGTACAACATTCCAGACGCTTTACTAACACTCTCCCCACTTGGAGAGTCAGTGCCTTTAACCTCCTGTTTGGCCCAGTTTGCAATTTCTGCGGAAGATGAACAGGAATAGCGAGAACCAATGAGAGACTAGCTGGAGGTGTCTGGACGGGCAAATTTAACTCTCATTTCCCACCAGGAAGCGGAATTAACCAAAGGCTCAGCGTGCCGTGCCTGAACCAGATTAGGGCCTGAAGCCATCCTGCGGTGTTGCGGCCAGGTCACAAGAAAGCGAGTTGAAGAAAGGAGCTCAGGGGCACTGTAATTCACAAACCTGCAGAGTTATAAATGACAGCTATCGTCCAAAAATATACTGAAGTAAGGATGCCAAGAGGACTTGAAAGCGGGGCAGAATTGCAGGAAACCGATTTCAGGAGGTAGACTGGAATTGCATTGAAAGCATAGGAAAAGAGGCAGAACGTCCACAATGATGCACTTGGCCAAAAAGGGCGTATGCGTTTTTTCCTGAATACATTCAGGAAAAAATGCATACGCCCTTTTTGGCCAACCAAGTAAGCTTGCAAAGGAAATCTGCACTACAATGAAGTCTCACTTCCCCCCGGTCAAAAGGGCCATCTGAAAAAAGTGTAAAATCCAGAAAGGCAGGACAGGCCATGGAGAACTGGGAGCCTTGTTATGCTGATGGGCGGGATGTAAATTGCCAACAGACACTCGGGAGAAGTGTATGGTGTTTCCTGAAACATCTAAAAAACAAAGCAACAGAGCCTAGGGCACTTCCACTTATGGTCCTATAGCTTAGGGAAATTAAAATCAAAAAGACACAGCCACCCCAAAGTTTGGGACGCCTCTGTTTACAAGAACCTCGTTTACCGTACAAGTTCAATATCACAGAAAGTGAAAAATGGATAAAGAACTTGTGGTACTTACGTACAATGCAGTATCACTCAGCAATGAAATCTATGTCATCAGGCCCGTAGCAGCATAATGAGTGGATTCAGGTACAATGATTCTAACTGAAATAAGTCACACAGAAAAAGAAACATCATAAGATATCTCTACTACACGGAATGTAAACTTGGCTACACAGGAACTGAATTACAGAACAGAACATGGTCTCAAATTTATGAAACCAACTTATGCTTGCTTAAGGGGAAAGGTGAGTTGGGGTGCTGCATAAAACAAGAGATTGAAATGAGCACAGATAAAGTTCCTTAAGCCAAATATGGAATAGACAAGAGCTACTCCTTGCTCAACGAAATGGACTCAACACCGCATATTAAACGCCTAAGAATGTACCTGACTAGTAAGTATCTTAAAACCTATGGATTGCTATGTCTCCAAAAGAGAATCAAGCGTGTGTACAGGGTCATAAACGCAGTAGTGATAGGATTGGAGAGGTTCGGTGAGCAAATGAAGACCCTTTGAAGTCATATTGCATGGTACCCATTCCACGAGTCTCAACTACCCAGGTTTAAGGTATTCTTCCATCAGCTAAAACATGCATGTGGAACCTAGAGTATGATCAACAGTGTGAACGGGAGACGTGTTCAAATATGTCTCAGTTTTCCTCCCCTGGTACTCGGGTGCAACATTCCAGACGCTTTACTAACACTCTCCCCACTTGGAGAGTCAGTGCCTTTAACCTCCTGTTTGGCCCAGTTTGCAATTTCTGCGGAAGATGAACAGGAATAGCGAGAACCAATGAGAGACTAGCTGGAGGTGTCTGGACGGGCAAATTTAACTCTCATTTCCCACCAGGAAGCGGAATTAACCAAAGGCTCAGCGTGCCGTGCCGGAACCAGATTAGGGCCTGAAGCCATCCTGCGCTGTTGCGGCCAGCTCACAAGAAAGCGAGTTGAAGAAAGGAGCTCAGGGGCACTGTAATTCACAAACCTGCAGAGTTATAAATGACAGCTATCGTCCAAAAATATACTGAAGTAAGGCTGCCAAGAGGACTTGAAAGCGGGGCAGAATTGCAGGAAACCGATTTCAGGAGGTAGACTGGAATTGCATTGAAAGCATAGGAAAAGAGGCAGAACGTCCACAATGATGCATTTGGCCAAAAAGGGCGTATGCGTTTTTTCCTGAATATATTCAGGAAAAAACGCATACGCCCTTTTTGGCCAACCAAGCAAACTTGCAAAGGAAATCTGCACTACAATGAAGTCTCACTTCCCCCCGGTCAAAAGGGCCATCTGAAAAAAGTGTAAAATCCAGAAAGGCAGGACAGGCCATGGAGAACTGGGAGCCTTGTTATGCTGATGGGCGGGATGTAAATTGCCAACAGACACTCGGGAGAAGTGTATGGTGTTTCCTGAAACATACAGAAAACAAAGCAACAGAGCCTAGGGCACTTCCACTTATGGTCCTATAGCTTAGGGAAATTAAAATCAAAAAGACACAGGCACCCCAAAGTTTGGGACGCCTCTGTTTACAAGAACCTCGTTTACCGTACAAGTTCAATATCACAGAAAGTGAAAAATGGATAAAGAACTTGTGGTACTTATGTACAATGCAGTATCACTCAGCAATGAAATCTATGTCATCAGGCCCTTAGCAGCATAATGAGTGGATTCAGGTACGATGATTCTAACTGAAATAAGTCACACAAAAAAGAAACATCATAAGATATCACTAACACACGGAATGTAAACTGCGCTACACAGGAACTGAATTCCAAAACAGAACAGGGTCTCAAATTTAGAAAACCAACTTATGCCTGCTTAAGGGGAAAGGTGAGTTGAGGTGCTGCATAAAACCAGAGATTGAAATGAGCACAGATAAAGTTCCTTAAGCCAAATATGGAATAGACAAGAGCTACTCCTTGCTCAACGAAATGGACTCAACACCCCATATTAAACGCCTAAGAATGTACCTGACTAGTAAGTATCTTAAAACCTATGGATTGCTATGTCTCCAAAAGAGAATCAAGCGTGTTTACAGGGGCATAAACGCAGCAGTGATAGGATTGGAGAGGTTCGGTGAGCAAATGAAGACCCTTTGAAGTCATATTGCATGGTACCCATTCCACGGGTTTTAACTACCCAGGTTTAAGGTATTCTTCCTTCAGCTAAAACATGCATGTGGAACCCAGAGTATGATCAACCGTGTGAACGGGAGACGTGTTCAAATATGTCTCAGTTTTCCTCCCCTGGTACTCGGGTACAACATTCCAGACGCTTTACTAACACTCTCCCCACTTGGAGAGTCAGTGCCTTTAACCTCCTGTTTGGCCCAGTTTGCAATTTCTGCGGAAGATGAACAGGAATAGCGAGAACCAATGAGAGACTAGCTGGAGGTGTCTGGACGGGCAAATTTAACTCTCATTTCCCACCAGGAAGCGGAATTAACCAAAGGCTCAGCGTGCCGTGCCTGAACCAGATTAGGGCCTGAAGCCATCCTGCGGTGTTGCGGCCAGGTCACAAGAAAGCGAGTTGAAGAAAGGAGCTCAGGGGCACTGTAATTCACAAACCTGCAGAGTTATAAATGACAGCTATCGTCCAAAAATATACTGAAGTAAGGATGCCAAGAGGACTTGAAAGCGGGGCAGAATTGCAGGAAACCGATTTCAGGAGGTAGACTGGAATTGCATTGAAAGCATAGGAAAAGAGGCAGAACGTCCACAATGATGCACTTGGCCAAAAAGGGCGTATGCGTTTTTTCCTGAATATATTCAGGAAAAAATGCATACGCCCTTTTTGGCCAACCAAGTAAGCTTGCAAAGGAAATCTGCACTACAATGAAGTCTCACTTCCCCCCGGTCAAAAGGGCCATCTGAAAAAAGTGTAAAATCCAGAAAGGCAGGACAGGCCATGGAGAACTGGGAGCCTTGTTATGCTGATGGGCGGGATGTAAATTGCCAACAGACACTCGGGAGAAGTGTATGGTGTTTCCTGAAACATCTAAAAAACAAAGCAACAGAGCCTAGGGCACTTCCACTTATGGTCCTATAGATTAGGGAAATTAAAATCAAAAAGACACAGCCACCCCAAAGTTTGGGACGCCTCTGTTTACAAGAACCTCGTTTACCGTACAAGTTCAATATCACAGAAAGTGAAAAATGGATAAAGAACTTGTGGTACTTACGTACAATGCAGTATCACTCAGCAATGAAATCTATGTCATCAGGCCCGTAGCAGCATAATGAGTGGATTCAGGTACAATGATTCTAACTGAAATAAGTCACACAGAAAAAGAAACATCATAAGATATCTCTACTACACGGAATGTAAACTTGGCTACACAGGAACTGAATTACAGAACAGAACATGGTCTCAAATTTATGAAACCAACTTATGCTTGCTTAAGGGGAAAGGTGAGTTGGGGTGCTGCATAAAACAAGAGATTGAAATGAGCACAGATAAAGTTCCTTAAGCCAAATATGGAATAGACAAGAGCTACTCCTTGCTCAACGAAATGGACTCAACACCGCATATTAAACGCCTAAGAATGTACCTGACTAGTAAGTATCTTAAAACCTATGGATTGCTATGTCTCCAAAAGAGAATCAAGCGTGTGTACAGGGTCATAAACGCAGCAGTGATAGGAATGGAGAGGTTCGGTGAGCAAATGAAGACCCTTTGAAGTCATATTGCATGGTACCCATTCCACGGGTTTCAACTACCCAGGTTTAAGGTATTCTTCCTTCAGCTAAAACATGCATGTGGAACCCAGAGTATGATCAACCGTGTGAACGGGAGACGTGTTCAAATATGTCTCAGTTTTCCTCCCCTGGTACTCGGGTGCAACATTACAGACGCTTAACTAACACTCTCCCCACTTGGAGAGTCAGCGCCTTTAACCACCTGTTTGGCCCAGTTTGCAATTTCTGCGGAAGATGAACAGGAATAGCGAGAACCAATGAGAGACTAGCTGGAGGTGTCTGGACGGGCAAATTTAACTCTCATTTCCCACCAGAAAGAGGAATTAACCAAAGGCTCAGCGTGCCGTGCCGGAACCAGATTAGGGCCTGAAGCCATCCTGCGCTGTTGCGGCCAGCTCAGAAGAAAGCGAGTTGAAGAAAGGAGCTCAGGGGCACTGTAATTCACAAACCTGCAGAGTTATAAATGACAACTATCGTCCAAAAATATACTGAAGTAAGGCTGCCAAGAGGACTTGAAAGCGGGGCAGAATTGCAGGAAACCGATTTCAGGAGGTAGACTGGAATTGCACTGAAAGCATAGGAAAAGAGGCAGAACGTCCACAATGATGCACTTGGCCAAAAAGGGGGTATGCGTTTTTTCCTGAATATATTCAGGAAAAAACGCATACGCCCTTTTTGGCCAACCAAGCAAGCTTGAAAAGGAAATCTGCACTACAATGAAGTCTCACTTCCCCCCGGTCAAAAGGGCCATCTGAAAAAAGTGTAAAATCCAGCAAGGCAGAACAGGCCATGGAGAACTGGGAGCCTTGTTATGCTGATGGGCGGGATGTAAATTGCCAACAGATACTCGGGAGAAGTGTATGGTGTTTCCTGAAACATCTAAAAAACAAAGCAACAGAGCCTAGGGCACTTCCACTTATGGTCCTATAGCTTAGGGAAATTAAAATCAAAAAGACACAGCCAACCCGAAGTTTGGAACGGCTCTGTTTACAAGAACCTCATTTACAGTACAAGTTCAACATCGCAGAAAGTGAAAAATGGATAAAGAAGTTGCGGTATTTACTTACAAAGCAATATCACTCAGCAATGAAATCTATGTCATCAGGCCCTTAGCAGCACAATGAGTGGATTCAGGTATGATGATTCTAACTGAAATAAGTCACACAGAAAAAGAAACATCATAAGATATCAGTAATACATGGAATGTAAACTTGGCTGCACAGGAACTGAATTACAGAACAGAACAGGGTCTCAAATTTAGAAAACCAACTTATGCTTGCTTAAGGGGAAAGGTGAGTTGGGGTGCTGCATAAAACCAGAGATTGAAATGAGCACAGATAAAGTTCCTTAAGCCAAATATGGAATAGACAAGAGCTACTCCTTGCTCAATGAAATGGACTCAACACCGCATATTAAACGCCTAAGAATGTACCTGACTAGTAAGTATCTTAAAACCTATGGATTGCTATGTCTCCGAAAGAGAATCAAGCATGTGCACAGGGGCATAAACGAAGCAGTGATAGGATTGGAGAGGTTCGGTGAGCAAATGAAGACCCTTTGAAGTCATATTGCATGGTACCCATTCCACGGGTTTCAACTACCCACGTTTAAGGTATTCTTCCTTCAGCTAAAACATGCATGTGGAACCCAGAGTATGATCAACCGTGTGAACAGGAGACCTGTTCAAATATGTCTCAGTTTTCGTACCCTGGTAATCGGGTGCAACATTCCAGACGCTTTACTAACACTCTCCCCACTTGGAGAGTCGGCCTTTAACCTCCTGTTTGGCCCAGTTTGCAATTTCTGCGGAAGATGAACAGGAATAGGGAGAACCAATGAGAGACTAGCTGGAGGTGTCTGGACGGGCAAATATAACTCTCATTTCCCATCAGGAAGAGGAAATAACCAAAGGCTCAGCGTGCCGTGCCGGAACCAGATTAGAGCCTGAAGCCATCCTGCGGTGTTGCAGCCAGCTCAAAAGAAAGTGAGTTTAAGAAAGGAACTCAGGGGCACTGTAATTCAAAAACCTGCAGAGTTATAAATGACAGCTATCGTCCAAAAATATACTGAAGTAAGGCTGCCAAGAGGACTTGAAAGTGGGGCAGAATTGCAGGAAACCGATTTCAGGAGGTAGACTGGAATTGCATTGAAAGCATAGGAAAAGAGGCAGAACGTCCACAATGATGCACTTGACCAGAAAGGGCGTATGCGTTTTTTCCTGAATATATTCAGGAAAAAACGCATACGCACTTTTTGGCCAACCAAGCAAGCTTGCAAAGGAAATCTGCACTACAATGAAGTCTCACTTCCCCCCGGGCAAAAGGGCCATCTGAAAAAAGTGTAAAATCCAGCAAGGCAGGACAGGCCATGGAGAACTGGGAGCCTTGTTATGCTGATGGGCGGGATGTAAATTGCCAACAGACACTCGGGAGAAGTGTATGGTGTTTCCTGAAACATACAGAAAACAAAGCAACAGAGCCTAGGGCACTTCCACTTATGGTCCTATAGCTTAGGGAAATTAAAATCAAAAAGACACAGGCACCCCAAAGTTTGGGACGCCTCTGTTTACAAGAACCTCGTTTACCGTACAAGTTCAATATCACAGAAAGTGAAAAATGGATAAACAACTTGTGGTACTTATGTACAATGCAGTATCACTCAGCAATGAAATCTATGTCATCAGGCCCTTAGCAGCATAGTGAGTGGATTCAGGTACGATGATTCTAACTGAAATAAGTCACACAAAAAAGAAACATCATAAGATATCACTAACACACGGAATGTAAACTGCGCTACACAGGAACTGAATTCCAAAACAGAACAGGGTCTCAAATTTAGAAAACCAACTTATGCCTGCTTAAGGGTAAAGGTGAGTTGAGGTGCTGCATAAAACCAGAGATTGAAATGAGCACAGATAAAGTTCCTTAAGCCAAATATGGAATAGACAAGAGCTACTCCTTGCTCAACGAAATGGACTCAACACCCCATATTAAACGCCTAAGAATGTACCTGACTAGTAAGTATCTTATAACCTATGGATTGCTATGTCTCCAAAAGAGAATCAAGTGTGTGTACAGGGGCATAAACGCAGCAGTGATAGGATTGGACAGGTTCGGTGAGCAAATGAAGACCCTTTGAAGTCATATTGCATGGTACCCATTCCACGGGTTTTAACTACCCAGGTTTAAGGTATTCTTCCTTCAGCTAAAACATGCATGTGGAACCCAGAGTATGATCAACCGTGTGAATGGGAGACGTGTTCAAATATGTCTCAGTTTTCCTCCCCTGGTACTCGGGTGCAACATTCCAGACGCTTTACTAACACTCTCCCCACTTGGAGAATCCGCGCCTTTAACCTCCTGTTTGGCCCAGTTTGCAATTTCTGCGGAAGATGAACAGGAATAGGGAGAACCAATGAGAGACTAGCTGGAGGTGTCTGGACGGGCAAATTTCACTCTCATTTCCCTCCAGGAAGAGGAACTAACCAAAGGCTCAGCGTGCCGTGCCGGAACCAGATTAGGGCCTGAAGCCATCCTGCGGTGTTGCGGCCAGCTCAAAAGAAAGCGAGTTGAAGACAGGAACTCAGGGGCACTGTAATTCACAAACCTGCAGAGTTATAAATGACAGCTATCGTCCAAAAATATACTGAAGTAAGGCTGCCAAGAGGACTTGAAAGCGGGGCAGAATTGCAGGAAACCGATTTCAGGAGGTAGACTGGAATTGCATTGGAAGCATAGGAAAAGAGGCAGAACGTCCACAATGATGCACTTGGCCAAAAAGGGCGTATGCGTTTTTTCCTGAATATATTCAGGAAAAAACGCATACGCCCTTTTTGGCCAACCAAGCAAGCTTGCAAAGGAAATCTGCACTACAATGAAGTCTCACTTCCCCCCGCTCAAAAGCGCCATCTGAAAAAAGTGTAAAATCCAGCAAGGCAGGACAGGCCATGGAGAACTGGGAGCCTTGTTATTCTGATGGGCGGGATGAAAATTGCCAACACGCACTCGGGAGAAGTGTATGGTGTTTCCTGAAACATCTAAAAAACAAAGCAACAGAGCCTAGGACACTTCCACTTATAGTCCTATAGCTTAGGGAAATTAAAATCAAAAAGACACAGCCACCCCAAAGTTTGGGATGCCTCTGTTTACAAGAACCTTGTTTACAGTACAAGTTCAACATCGCAGAAAGTGAAAAATGGATAAAGAAGTTGTGGTATTTACTTACAAAGCAATATCACTCAGCAATGAAATCTATGTCATCAGGCCCTTAGCAGCACAATGAGTGGATTCAGGTATGATGATTCTAACTGAAATAAGTCACACAGAAAAAGAAACATCATAAGATATCAGTAATACACGGAATGTAAACTTGGCTACAGAGGAACTGAATTACAGAACAGAACAGGGTCTCGAATTTAGAAAACCAACTTATGCTTGCTTAAGGGGAAAGGTGAGTTGGGGTGCTGCATAAAACCAGAGATTGAATTGAGCACAGATAAAGTTCCTTAAGCCAAATACGGAATAGAGAAGAGCTACTCCTTGCTCAACAAAATGGACTCAACACCGCATATTTAACGCCTAAGAATGTACCTGACTAGTATCTTAAAACCTATGCATTGCTATGTCTCCGAAAGAGAATCAAGCATGTGTACAGGGGCATAAACGCAGCAGTGATAGGATTGGAGAGGTTCGGTGAGCAAATGAAGACCCTTTGAAGTCATATTGCATGGTACCCATTCCACGGGTTTCAACTACCCAGGTTTAAGGTATTCTTCCTTCAGCTAAAACATGCATGTAGAACCTAGAGTATGATCAACCATGTGATCGGGAGACGTGTTCAAATATGTCTCCGTTTTCGTACCCTGGTACTCGGGTGCAACATTCCAGACGCTTTACTAACACTCTCCCGACTTGGAGAGTCAGTCCCTTTAACCTCCTGTTTGGCCCAGTTTGTAATTTCTGCGGAAGATGAACAGGAATACCGAGAACCAATGAGAGACTAGCTGGAGGTGTCTGGACGGGCAAATTTAACTCTCATTTCCCACCAGGAAGAGGAATTAACCAAAGGCTCAGCGTGCCGTGCCGGAACCAGATTAGGGCCTGAAGCCATCCTGCGGTGTTGCGGCCAGGTCACAAGAAAGCGAGTTGAAGAAAGGAGCTCAGGGGCACTGTAATTCACAAACCTGCAGAGTTATAAATGACAGCTATCGTCCAAAAATATACTGAAGTAAGGCTGCCAAGAGGACTTGAAAGCGGGGCAGAATTGCAGGAAACCGAATTCAGGAGGTAGACTGGAATTGCATTGAAAGCATAGGAAAAGAGGCAGAACGTCCACAATGATGTACTTGGCCAAAAAGGGCGTATGCGTTTTTTCCTGAATATATTCAGGAAAAAACGCATACGCCCTTTTTGGCCAACCAAGCAAGCTTGCAAAGGAAATCTGCACTACAATGAAGTCTCACTTCCCCCCGGTCAAAAGGGCCATCTGAAAAAAGTGTAAAATCCAGAAAGGCAGGACAGGCCATGGAGAACTGGGAGCCTTGTTATGCTGATGGGCGGGATGTAAATTGCCAACAGACACTCGGGAGAAGTGTATGGTGTTTCCTGAAACATCTAAAAAACAAAGCAACAGAGCCTAGGGCACTTCCACTTATGGTCCTATAGCTTAGGGAAATTAAAATCAAAAAGACACAGCCACCCCAAAGTTTGGGACGCCTCTGTTTACAAGAACCTCGTTTACCATACAAGTTCAACATCGCAGAAAGTGAAAAATGGATAAAGAACTTGTGGTACTTACGTACAATGCAGTATCACTCAGCAATGAAATCTATGTCATCAGGCCCGTAGCAGCATAATGAGTGGATTCAGGTACGACGATTCTAACTGAAATAAGTCACACAGAAAAGGAAACATCATAAGATATCACTAATACACGGAATGTAATCCGGGCTACACAGGAACTGAATTCCAAAACAGAACAGGGTCTCAAATTTAGAAAACCAACTTATGCTTGCTTAAGGGGAAAGGTGAGTTGGGGTGCTGCATAAAACCAGAGATTGAAATGAGCACAGATAAAGTTCCTTAAGCCAAATACGGAATAGACAAGAGCTACTCCTTGCTCAACGAAATGGACTCAACACCGCATATTAAACGCCTAAGAATGTACCTGACTAGTAAGTATCTTAAAACCTATGGATTGCTATGTCTCCGAAAGAGAATCAAGCATGTGTACAGGGACATGAACTCAGCAGTGATAGGATTGGAGAGGTTCGGTGAGCAAATGAAGACCCTTTGAAGTCATATTGCATGGTACCCATTCCACGGGTTTCAACTACCCAGGTTTAAGGTATTCTTCCTTCAGCTAAAACATGCATGTGGAACCCAGAGTATGATCAACCATGTGAAAGGGAGACGTGTTCAAATATGTCTCAGTTTTCCTCCCCTGGTACTCGGGTGCAACATTCCAGACACTTTACTAACACTCTCCCCACTTGGAGAGTCAGCGCCTTTAACCTCCTGTTTGGCCCAGTTTGCAATTTCTGCGGAAGATGAACAGGAATAGGGAGAACCAATGAGAGACTAGCTGGAGGTGTCTGGACGGGCAAATTTAACTCTCGTTTCCCACCAGGAAGAGGAATTAACCAAAGGCTCAGCGTGCCGTGCTGGAACCAGATTAGGGCCTGAAGCCATCCTGCGGTGTTGCGACCAGGTCACAAGAAAGCGAGTTTAAGAAAGGAGCTCAGGGGCACTGTAATTCACAAACCTGCAGAGTTATAAATGACAGCTATCGTCCAAAAATATACTGAAGTAAGGCTGCCAAGAGGACTTGAAAGCGGGGCAGAATTGCAGGAAACTGATTTCAGGAGGTAGACTGGAATTGCATTGAAAGCATAAGAAAACAGGCAGAACGTCCACAATGATGCACTTGGTCAAAAAGGGCGTATGCGTTTTTTCCTGAATATATTCAGGAAAAAACGCATACGCCCTTTTTGGCCAACCAAGCAAGCTTGCAAAGGAAATCTGCACTACAATGAAGTCTCACTTCCCCCCGGTCAAAAGGGCCATCTGAAAAAAGTGTAAAATCCAGAAAGGCAGGACAGGCCATGGAGAACTGGGAGCCTTGTTATGCTGATGGGCGGGATGTAAATTGCCAACAGACACTCGGGAGAAGTGTATGGTGTTTCCTGAAACATCTAAAAAACAAAGCAACAGAGCCTAGGGCACTTCCACTTATGGTCCTATAGCTTAGGGAAATTAAAATCAAAAAGACACAGCCACCCCAAAGTTTGGGACGCCTCTGTTTACAAGAACCTCGTTTACCATACAAGTTCAACATCGCAGAAAGTGAAAAATGGATAAAGAACTTGTGGTACTTACGTACAATGCAGTATCACTCAGCAATGAAATCTATGTCATCAGGCCCGTAGCAGCATAATGAGTGGATTCAGGTACGACGATTCTAACTGAAATAAGTCACACAGAAAAGGAAACATCATAAGATATCACTAATACACGGAATGTAATCCGGGCTACACAGGACCTGAATTCCAAAACAGAACAGGGTCTCAAATTTAGAAAACCAACTTATGCTTGCTTAAGGGGAAAGGTGAGTTGGGGTGCTGCATAAAACCAGAGATTGAAATGAGCACAGATAAAGTTCCTTAAGCCAAATACGGAATAGACAAGAGCTACTCCTTGCTCAACGAAATGGACTCAACACCGCATATTAAACGCCTAAGAATGTACCTGACTAGTAAGTATCTTAAAACCTATGGATTGCTATGTCTCCGAAAGAGAATCAAGCATGTGTACAGGGACATGAACTCAGCAGTGATAGGATTGGAGAGGTTCGGTGAGCAAATGAAGACCCTTTGAAGTCATATTGCATGGTACCCATTCCACGGGTTTCAACTACCCAGGTTTAAGGTATTCTTCCTTCAGCTAAAACATGCATGTGGAACCCAGAGTATGATCAACCATGTGAACGGGAGACGTGTTCAAATATGTCTCAGTTTTCCTCCCCTGGTACTCGGGTGCAACATTCCAGACACTTTACTAACACTCTCCCCACTTGGAGAGTCAGCGCCTTTAACCTCCTGTTTGGCCCAGTTTGCAATTTCTGCGGAAGATGAACAGGAATAGGGAGAACCAATGAGAGACTAGCTGGAGGTGTCTGGACGGGCAAATTTAACTCTCGTTTCCCACCAGGAAGAGGAATTAACCAAAGGCTCAGCGTGCTGTGCTGGAACCAGATTAGGGCCTGAAGCCATCCTGCGGTGTTGCGACCAGGTCACAAGAAAGCGAGTTTAAGAAAGGAGCTCAGGGGCACTGTAATTCACAAACCTGCAGAGTTATAAATGACAGCTATCGTCCAAAAATATACTGAAGTAAGGCTGCCAAGAGGACTTGAAAGCGGGGCAGAATTGCAGGAAACTGATTTCAGGAGGTAGACTGGAATTGCATTGAAAGCATAAGAAAACAGGCAGAACGTCCACAATGATGCACTTGGTCAAAAAGGGCGTATGCGTTTTTTCCTGAATATATTCAGGAAAAAACGCATACGCCCTTTTTGGCCAACCAAGCAAGCTTGCAAAGGAAATCTGCACTACAATGAAGTCTCACTTCCCCCCGGTCAAAAGGGCCATCTGAAAAAAGTGTAAAATCCAGAAAGGCAGGACAGGCCATGGAGAACTGGGAGCCTTGTTATGCTGATGGGCGGGATGTAAATTGCCAACAGACACTCAGGAGAAGTGTATGGTGTTTCCTGAAACATCTAAAAAACAAAGCAACAGAGCCTAGGGCACTTCCACTTATGGTCCTATAGCTTAGGGAAATTAAAATCAAAAAGACACAGCCACCCCAAAGTTTGGGATGCCTCTGTTTACAAGAACCTCGTTTACCGTACAAGTTCTCTATCACAGAAAGTGAAAAATGGATAAAGAACTTGTGGTACTTACGTACAATGCAGTATCACTCAGCAATGAAATCTATGTCATCAGGCCCGTAGCAGCATAATGAGTGGATTCAGGTACGATGATTCTAACTGAAATAAGTCACACAGAAAAGGAAACATCATAAGATATCACTAATACACGGAATGTAAACTGGGCTACACAGGAACTGAATTCCAAAACAGAACAGGGTCTCAAATTTAGAAAAACAACTTATGCTTGCTTAAGGGGAAAGGTGAGTTGGGGTGCTGCATAAAACCAGAGATTGAAATGAGCACAGATAAAGTTCCTTAAGCCAAATACGGAATAGACAAGAGCTACTCCTTGCTCAACGAAATGGACTCAACACCGCATATTAAACGCCTAAGAATGTACCTGACTAGTAAGTATCTTAAAAGCTATGGATTGCTATGTCTCCGAAAGAGAATCAAGCATGTGTACAGGGGCATAAACGCAGCAGTGATAGGATTGGAGAGGTTCGGTGAGCAAATGAAGACCCTTTGAAGTCATATTGCATGGTACCCATTCCATGGGTTTCAACTACCCACGTTTAAGGTATTCTTCCTTCAGCTAAAACATGCATGTGGAACCCAGAGTATGATCAACCGTGTGAACGGGAGACCTGTTCAAATATGTCTCAGTTTTCGTACCCTGGTACTCGGGTGCAACATTCCAGACGCTTTACTAACACTCTCCCCACTTGGAGAGTCGGCCTTTAACCTCCTGTTTGGCCCAGTTTGCAATTTCTGCGGAAGATGAACAGGAATAAGGAGAACCAATGAGAGACTAGCTAGAGGTGTCTGAACGGGGAAATTTAACTTTAATTTCCCACCAGGAAGAGGAATTAACCAAAGGCTCAGCGTGCCATGCCTGAACCAGATTAGGGCCTGAAGCCATCGTGCGGTGTTGCGGCCAGCTCACAAGAAAGCGAGTTGAAGAAAGGAGCTCAGGGACACTGTAATTCACAAACCTGCAGAGTTATAAATGACAGCTATCGTCCAAAAATATACTGAAGTAAGGCTGCCAAGAGGACTTGAAAGCGGGGCAGAATTGCAGGAAACCGATTTCATTAGGTAGACTGCAATTGCATTGAAAGCATAGGAAAAGAGGCAGAACGTCCACAATGATGCACTTGGCCAAAAAGGGCGTATGCGTTTTTTCCTGAATATATTCAGGAAAAAACGCATACGCCCTTTTTGGCCAACCAAGCAAGCTTGCAAAGGAAATCTGCACTACAATGAAGTCTCACTTCCCCCCGGTCAAAAGGGCCATCTGAAAAAAGTGTAAAATCCAGAAAGGCAGGACAGGCCATGGAGAACTGGGAGCCTTGTTATGCTGATGGGCGGGATGTACATTGCCAACAGACACTCGGGAGAAGTGTATGGTGTTTCCTGAAACATCTAAAAAACAAAGCAACAGAGCCTAGAGCACTTCCACTTATGGTCCTATAGCTTAGGGAAATTAAAATCAAACAGACACAGCCACCCCAATGTTTGGGACGCCTCTGTTTACAAGAATCTCGTTTACAGTACAAGTTCAACATCGCAGAAAGTGAAAAATGGGTAAAGAAGTTGTGGTATTTACTTACAAAGCAATATCACTCAGCAATGAAATCTATGTCATCAGGCCCTTAGCAGCACAATGAGTGGATTCAGGTATGATGATTCTAACTGAAATAAGTCACACAGAAAAAGAAACATCATAAGATATCAGTAATAAACGGAATGTAAACTTGGCTACACAGGAACTGAATTACAGAACAGAACAGGGTCTCAAATTTAGAAAACCAACTTATGCTTGCTTAAGGGGAAAGGTGAGTTGGGGTGCTGCATAAAACCAGAGATCGAAATGAGCACAGATAAAGTTCCTTAAGCCAAATATGGAATAGACAAGAGCTACTCCTTGCTCAACGAAATGGACTCAACACCGCATATTAAACGCCTAAGAATGAACCTGACTAGTAAGTATCTTAAAACCTATGGATTGCTATGTCTCCGAAAGAGAATCAAGCATGTGTACAGGGGCATAAACGCAGCAGTGATAGGATTGGAGAGGTTCGGTGAGCAAATGAAGACCCTTTGAAGTCATATTGCCTGGTACCCATTCCACGGGTCTCAACTCTCCAGGTTTAAGGTATTCTTCCTTCAGCTAAAACATGCATGTGGAACCCAGAGTATGATCAACCGTGTGAACGGGAGACGTGTTCAAATATGTCTCAGTTTTCCTCCCCTGGTACTCGGGTGCAACATTCCAGACGCTTTACTAACACTCTCCCCACTTGGAGAGTCAGCGCCTTTAACCTCCTGTTTGGCCCAGTTTGCAATTTCTGCGGAAGAGAAACAGGAATAGGGAGAACCAATGAGAGACTAGCTGGAGGTGTCTGGATGGGCAAATTTATCTCTCATTTCACACCAGGAAGAGGAAATAACCAAAGGCTCAGCGTGCCGTGCCGGAACCAGATTAGGGCCTGAAGCCATCCTGCGCTGTTGCGGCCAGCTCAAAAGAAAGTGAGTTGAAGAAAGGAGCTCAGGGACACTGTAATTCACAAACATGAGGAGTTATAAATGACAGCTATCGTCCAAAAATATACTGAAGTAAGGCTGCCAAGAGGACTTGAAAGCGGGGCAGAATTGCAGGAAACCGATTTCAGGAGGTAGACTGGAATTGCATTGAAAGCATAGGAAAAGAGGCAGAACGTCCACAATGATGCACTTGGCCAAAAAGGGCGTATGCGTTTTTTCCTGAATATATTCAGGAAAAAACGCATACGCCCTTTTTGGCCAACCAAGCAAGCTTGCAAAGGAAATCTGCACTACAATGAAGTCTCACTTCCCCCCGGTCAAAAGGGCCATCTGAAAAAAGTGTAAAATCCAGAAAGGCAGAACAGGCCACGGAGAACTGGGAGCCTTGTTATGCTGATGGGCGGGATGTAAATTCCCAACAGACACTCGGGAGAAGTGTATGGTGTTTCCTGAAACATCTAAAAAACAAAGCAACAGAGCCTAGGGCACTTCCACTTATGGTCCTATAGCTTAGGGAAATTAAATTCGAAAAGATACAGCCACCCCAATGTTTGGGACGCCTCTGTTTACAAGAACCTCGTTTACAGTACAAGTTCAATATCACAGAAAGTGAAAAATGGATAAAGAACTTGTGGTATTGATTACAAAGCAATATCACTCAGCAATGAAATCTATGTCATCAGGCCCTTAGCAGCACAATGAGTGTATTCAGGTATGATGATTCTAACTGAAATAAGTCACACAGAAAAAGAAACATCATAAGATATCACTAATACACGGAATGTAAACTTGGCTACACAGGAACTGAATTCCAAAACAGAACAGCGTCTCAAATTTAGAAAACCAACTTATGCTTGCTTAAGGGGAAAGGTGAGTTGGGGTGCTGCATAAAACCAGAGATTGAAATGAGCACAGATAAAGTTCCTTAAGCCAAATATGGAATAGACAAGAGCTACTCCTTGCTCAACGAAATGGACTCAACACCGCATACTAAACGCCTAAGAATGTACCTGACTAGTAAGTATCTTAAAACCTATGGATTGCTATGTCTCCGAAAGAGAATCAAGCGTGTGTACAGGGGCATAAACGCAGCAGTGATAGGATTGGAGAGGTTTGGTGAGCAAATGAAGACCCTTTGAAGTCATATTGCATGGTACCCATTACACGGGTCTCAACTCTCCAGGTTTAAGGTATTCTTCCTTCAGCTAAAACATACATGTGGAACCCAGAGTATGATCAACCGTGTGAACGGGAGACGTGTTCAAATATGTCTCAGTTTTCGTACCCTGGTACTCGGGTGCAACATTCCAGACGCTTTACTAACACTCTCCCGACTTGGAGAGTCAGTCCCTTTAACCTCCTGTTTGGCCCAGTTTGCAATTTCTGCGGAAGATGAACAGGAATAGCGAGAACCAATGAGAGACTAGCTGGAGGTGTCTGGACGGGCAAATTTAACTCTCATTTCCCACCAGGAAGAGGAAATAACCAAAGGCTCAGCGTGCCATGCCGGAACCAGATTAGAGCCTGAAGCCATCCTGCGGTGTTGCGGCCAGCTCAAAAGAAAGCGAGTTGAAGAAAGGAGCTCAGGGGCACTGTAATTCACAAACCTGCAGAGTTATAAATGACAGCTATCGTCCAAAAATATACTGAAGTAAGGCTGCCAAGAGGACTTGAAAGCGGGGCAGAATTGCAGGAAACCGATTTCAGGAGGTAGACTGGAATTGCATTGAAAGCATAGGAAAAGAGGCAGAACGTCCACAATGATGCACTTGGCCAAAAAGGGCGTATGCGTTTTTTCCTGAATATATTCAGGAAAAAACGCATACGCCCTTTTTGGCCAACCAAGCAAGCTTGCAAAGGAAATCTGCACTACAATGAAGTCTCACTTCCCCCCGGTCAAAAGGGCCATCTGAAAAAAGTGTAAAATCCAGAAAGTCAGGACAGGCCATATAGAACTGGGAGCCTTGTTATGCTGATGGGCGGGATGTAAATTGCCAACAGACACTCGGGAGAAGTGTATGGGGTTTCCTGAAACATCTAAAAAACAAAGCAACAGAGCCTAGGGCACTTCCACTTATGGTCCTATAGCTTAGGGAAATTAAAATAAAAAAGACACAGCCACCCCAAAGTTTGGGACGCCTCTGTTTTCAAGAACCTCGTTTACAGTACAAGTTCAATATCACAGAAAGTGAAAAATGGATAAAGAACTTGTGGTACGTACGTACAATGCAGTATCACTCAGCAATGAAATCTATGTCATCAGGCCCGTAGCAGCATAATGAGTGGATTCAGGTACGATGATTCTAACTGAAATAAATCACACAGAAAAAGAAACATGATAAGATATCACTAATACACGGAATGTAAACTTGGCTACACAGGAACTGAATTCCAAAACAGAACAGGGTCTCAAATTTAGAAAACCAACTTATGCTTGCTTAAGGGGAAAGGTGAGTTGGGGTGCTGCATAAAACCAGAGATTGAAATGAGCACAGATAACGTTCTATAAGGCAAATATGGAATAGACAAGAGCTACTCGTTGCTCAACGAAATGGACTCAACACCCCATATTCAACGCCTAGGAATATACCTGCCTAGTAATAATCATAAAAGCAATGGATTTATATATCTCTGTAAGAGAATCAAGAGTGTGTACAGCGGGATTAAAGCAGTGAAAATCAGCTAAATCCCATATTAAAAATAAATTTCTTAAACAAAACACAATGACAGTGAAATAGAGAGCAATACTTAAGTAATTCATTCAAGGCTTCTGATGCAACCTGCATTTACCATATCTACTCCCAGAGCTGGGTAACACATAAGGCTGGACACTTGGGGCTCATAAGATTGGTGAGGTTCGGTGAGCAAATGCAGACCCTTTGAAGTCATATTGCATGGTACCCATTCCATGGGTCTCAACTCTCCAGGTTTAAGGGATTCTTCCTTCAGCTAAAACATGCATGTGGAACCCAGAGTATGATCCACCGTGTGATCGAGAAATGTGTTCAAATGTGTCTCACTTTTCATTCCCTGGTACTCGGGTGCAACATTCCAGACGCTTTACTAACACTCTCCCGACTTGGAGAGTCAGTCCCTTTAACCTCCTGTTTGGCCCAGTTTGCAATTTCTGCGGAAGATGTACAGGAATAGGGAGAACCAATGAGAGACTAGCTGGAGGTGTCTGGACGGGCAAATTTAACTCTCATTTCCCACAGGAAAGAGGAATAAACCAAAGGCTCAGCATGCCGTGCCGGAACCAGATTAGGGCCTGAAGCAATCCTGCGGTGTTGTGGCCAGCTCAAAAGAAAGCGAGTTGAAGAAAGGAGCTCAGGGGCACTGTAATTCACAAACCTGCAGAGTTATAAATGACAGCTATTGTCCGAAAATATACTGAAGTAGGGTTGCCAAGAGGACTTGAATGCGGGGCAGAATTGCAGGAAACCGATTTCAGGAGGAATCGGAATTGGATTGCATTTAAAACACAGGAAAAGAGGAAGAACGTCGACAATGATGCACTTGGCCAAAAAGGGCGTATGTGTTTTTTCCTGAATATATTCAGGAAAAAACGCATACGCCCTTTTTGGCCAACCAAGCAAGCTTGCAAAGGAAATCTGCACTACAATGAAGTCTCACTTCCCCCCGGTCAAAAGGGCCATCTGAAAAAAGTGTAAAATCCAGAAAGGCAGAACAGGCCACGGAGAACTGGGAGCCTTGTTATGCTGATGGGCGGGATGTAAATTCCCAACAGACACTCGGGAGAAGTGTATGGTGTTTCCTGAAACATCTAAAAAACAAAGCAACAGAGCCTAGGGCACTTCCACTTATGGTCCTATAGCTTAGGGAAATTAAAATCAAAAAGACACAGCCACCCCAAAATTTGGGACGTCTCTGTTTACAGGAATCTCTTCTGCGGCACAAGTTAAATATCCCAGAGAGCAAATAATGGATAAAGAAGTTGGGGTACTTATGTACAACAGAATACCACTCAGCAATGAAATCTATGTCACCAGGCCCGTACCAGCATAATGAGTGGATTGAGGCACGATGATTCTAAGTGAAATAAGTCACACAGAAAAAGAAACATCATAAGGTATCACTAATACACGGAATGTGAACTTGGCTACACATGAACTGAATTACAAAACACAACAGGGTCTCAAATTTAGAAAACCAACTTATGCTTGCTTAAGGGGGAAGGTGAGTTGGGGTGCTGCATAAAAGCAGAGTTTGAAATTAGCACAGATACCGTTCCATAAGCCAAATATGTAATAGACAAGACCTACCCCTTGCTCAACGAAATGGATTCAACAATGAGGTATCACCTCACACCTGGTAGAATAGGCATCATAGAAAATCTACAAACAAAAAATGCTGGAAAGGGTGTGGAGAAAAGGAACCCTCTTCCACTATTGTTGGGAATATAAATTGATACAGTCATTATGGAGAACAATATGGAATTTCTTAAGAAACTAACAATAGAATTACCATATGATACAGCAATCCCAGTACTGGACATATACCCAGACAAAACCATAAATCAAAAAGAGTCATTCACCGCAATGTTCATTGCATCACTATTTACAATATCGAGGTAATGGAAGCAACCTAAATGCCCACAGACAGACGAATGCATAAAGCTGTGGTACATATATAAAATGGAATATTACTAAGCCATGAAAAGGAATGAAATTGGGTCATTTGTAGAGACGTCGATGGATCTAGAGACTGTCATACAGAGTGAAGTAAGTCAGAAAGAGAAAAACAAATCTTGTATATTCATGCATATATGTGGAACCTAGAAAAACTGTACAGATTAACCATTTTGCAAGGCATAAATAGAGCAACAGATGTAGACAACAAACGTATGGACAACAAGGGGGGAAAGCTGTTGGGGGGGTGGTGGTGGGAGGAGTTGAGAGACTGGGATTGGCATGTATACATTTATATGTATAAAATAGATAACCAATAAGAACCTGCTGTATAAAAATATAAAATAAAATTCAAAATTAAAAAGAAATAAAATTTAAAAAATAAAACAGAAAAAACAATTATTCCCTGCACATACATGTATTTATATGAATAAATTATTTCCATGCTTATATCTGTAAATACAAAAAAGAGGAATAAAATCTACCTTGAACCAAAAACGAAAAAGAGAAAAAAACACAGAACCCACCAGTTACACAGAGGAAAACCGTATCAGGGCACTTGCTCCAGTTGTAAACAATTCTGAAGTTGGTCAGTGGTGGGGAATCATCTCCCATTCAGCCAGCAGCCCCCACGCAACAAGCGTCCTCATTGCAAAGCTGGGGCACCGTGCCGAGGCATCTGTGAGTAAACGTGAGCTGAGCCCCAGGCCAGTTGCTGCTGAACTATTCCCACCCGTCCCAGGTAAAACACCTGAATATATACAAGGACTTGAAAGCCTAGAGGAAGGGCCATAGAGCCACACGAGTGACAGCATGCCAGCCGACTTGGTGCCTGCAGGCCAGCCAGGATGGTCCTGGCCCTGGGTGCTCTTCTGGAAGATTTCCATTTCCCTGCCTGAGATACCCGTCCTGTCCCTGCCCCCACTGCTTTTTTCCTTCCTCACCTCTGCCCAGGGAGAAATTCCAGCAGCAGGTATGGGTGACACATCCTCTTCTTTAGCAGGTGGCAGCCTGGCAACTGCTGCAGAAAGTCCAGCAGAGCCCCACTCACACTGGGCCACCCACAAAGCCGTGGCCTCTCACTCCCTCCCACCAGCCCAGCCCCGAGACTGCTGACAGGGCAGAGAAAATGGCGTCAGGCACGGCTGCAGGGGCTCTTGCTGCCTGAAGTGGTATTTATATTGATCTCAACCCAGGCACACCTGGGGAGGGCTGGCCGGCACGGTAAGGCTGCCCAGGTCAGCCAATCATCACCCCTCAGGGGCTCACAGTTGCAGAAAATGGAACTTGCTGAACCGGCCAGGTCCAAGGAACAGGTGTGGGCTCCTGAGAGTCAGGATAGACAAGGGGCTGCAGCTTTGGCTTGTTTTCTAATCATTTTATCTGGCCCATGCGTGGGAGACAACTTCAAGAAAACCCTCTCCTAATGAGAGGAACCCAGGAGTCAGGGAGAGGAGGGGTGGGTGGTGGTTGGAGACAGAGGCCTGGTGCCCCGGGTGCAGTGGAAGTCTCTGGAAGACCAGGTGGAGGGAGGCCTCACGGAGTGATGCCCAGGGTCACAGACCTGTCGCAGCTGCTGTTTGTTAGTTCAAGTCCTGCTCTGAGGTGCTCTGTGTCAGCTCTGAGCGACAGGTGAGCTGGGGGTGCTCTGCAATGAGGGCTATGTGCACGGTTCCTGTGTGCCCAGCCCTGCCACGGTACCTGCAAGGGTAGCTCTGTATCCTGGGAGGGGCCTGATCACAAGAGCCCCGTGGGCTGGGGTGGGGGTGGGGTACCTGCCCAGGTGAGCTCCATATTCTGCGATTGGTCTGACCACGAGAGCCCCATGGGCTGCTGGGGACCTGGTAAAGGATGTCAAGACAGTCAGTGAAGCCACCGAGGATATACCTCCAGTTGCTCCTAATTCCTACACCCTGCTGGTCATTCTACCAACCACCAGGACATGGTATTCTGTATTAGTCTTCAATGATGCCTTCTTTTGTATTCCATTAGTCCCAGAGTCACAAGAAATTTTGGCTTGTGAGTGGCAGGACTCAACATACAACTAAAACAATACTTCCGGGCCGTCTGGCCCCAAGGGTGCAAAAATTCCCACACCGTCTTTGGGGAAAGCTTAGCTAAAGACCTAAAAGTTCTACCTCTGGAAAAGGAAACCCTCCTTCAATATGCAGACGACATTCTGATCGCCAGCCCTACTAAGGAGGCCTCTGAACTACCAAGCCAATAAAGGATAGAAGTTGTCCAAGAAAAAGCTCAAATATCACAGACTGCGGTGACCTGCTTGGGCTTCATTCTCACACAAGGTCAGAGAAGCCCATCCCAGGAAAGGGAAGAAACCATTTTCAGCCTTACCCCTTTCTAAAACTAGAAGACAGCTTAGGGGTTCCTGGGGAGGCCAGGGTTTGCTGCTTCTGGATCCCTAACTACAGTCTACTAGCTGGGCCTCTATATGAAACACTGAAAGGAAAAGATGATGATCCTTTTGAATAGAATCCAGAAGTGGCCTTTCAAGAATGGAAAGAGCAGTCAATTCAGACCCTTGCCCTGGAACTCCCTAATTTAGATAAACCCTTTGACCTTTACATTCCCGGTGAAAGGTGAATCGCCATTGGAGAATTAGTGCAAAAACTGGGACCACTTGAAATGGAACAATGCAAGAATGCCATCCAGGTAGGATAAACTACGGTCACTAAGGAGCTTGGCCCACTGCCACATCTGGCCAAGATACTGGCGGTATCTAAAAACCTGGAAATCAGCAGCCCAAAAGGCCACCTCCCTCCTAAGGGAAAAGGACCCCACGTGGTGATCCTAACCACCAACCATGCCCTGAAGTTGCAGGGTTCGCTCCGTGGGCACACCGACCTCGAGTGAGGAGGCCCTCCAACTCCAACATCCAGAGAGATAACCGGGGGCAACAGGGCACCATGACGACTCGTGTGAACATCACTTGACCTGGAGTTTCTCTCATAAAACAACAAGAGTGTGTCCCAAAAGAGTAGACTACTGCTTGCAGGACTTACTGCACCCAGAGGGGAGCTAATAATCTTGGCGGGGGAACAGTATACCACACTGTCACCATAGAAAAGCCTACAGACACCGTGATGATGGTGGCCAATAAGACCGGCTGGACTCCTGTTTACTTCAAAAGGCTGTTGACTCAGTAGCCATCATGGTCCTTATCACCACTGACCCTGGACTGTCTGGGAGTTGAGCGGGCAGGGCTCTGACACCTGGTGCTGTTTGTACGTTAATTCAGGGGCCTAATTGAAGAAAGCGCAGACTACTGGTCAGAGCATCTAGGCTGGCAGAAACGGTCAGCCTAAGGTGGCCGAACAAATGTGGGGCGGGGTGAAACCGGCCCCCACAGCGTCTCTGCACATCTCTTTCCTGGACCCTTAAAGGTCATTAGAATGTATAACACTTCCAATGCTGGTGCTCAGGTGGACGAGCAGGGAGGCAGGGGTCCTGGGGACAATCAACGTCACCGGGAGGCTGCTGGGGAGAAGCTCTGACCCTCGCCCCAGGGTATGAGGGCTCCCAACTCAGCACTCAGCAGTTACAGAAGAAGGGTCTGCACCCTCAGCACTCCAAGAATGAGGAACGGGACAAAAGGCAGAGGAGGGGTTTGTCCCCAGCAAAGCCCATTAAAAATCCCTGGGAGATAAAAATAGAATCTGGGCAATAAAGTCAAGTCTAACCTTTTTTATCCTTTGTGCTTTGTCTAATTTCACGTGCTCCTAGGGTCCCGCATGCAGAGGTTCCACACCCGGCACTTCAGACCAGATTTCCTAGTGCAGAATGGCTGGGTCGACACCTCAGCTCCTGGGGCCCAGTGCAGACTCCACGATATAGAGCCTGAGCTACAGCCAACCCGGCCCTCGAGAGCTCCGCCGCCTCCCTCCCTCCCACTGACTCTGACAGGATCTCTACACAGCAGCCCAGCCCACAGCCCACGGGGTAGTGCATGCTCTCACCTCTCCATTCTCTGATCAAAATATAAAGTTTCCTTTGCTTGTGAACCAAACTCAGTCTCGATCTGTTGGCCCCAATGACACTGGGCAGGGGGACACTTGTTGGGGTCCACTCTGGAGGATCAGTAACAGAAATTGAGACTATTGTAACCTCAATGAACAGATGTGTGAGCCAAACTGTAGTTAACATAGAACAGTGTATAAGGCTCGGGTAAAATAAGATGTTTCTAACACTTCCATTTGATATTTCCATCACTTTTTATAAGCAAGTTCAGTGAAAAGGTTTGTCTTATTCGTCAGGTCAATATTAGAGAAACGAAGTGATTTCTTTCCAAGGATGTACATCTAATAATCTTGGTTAAACCTTCAATCTTGTTTTAAATGCTTTTCCATTGAAAATGATACCTCTCTTTCAGCTCCCCCATTTCTGAGAAGTATAAAATCTTATAATTTATTATTACCAAAGGGGAAAGGTGGGAGGAGGGATAAATTAACAGTTTGGAATTAACACATACACACTGCTATGTATAAAATAGATCATCAACAAGGAACTACTGTATAGCACAGGGAACTACACTCAACATTTTGCAATAACCTATAAGGGGAAATAATCTGAAAAAGAATAGATATTTTTATTGACATCATCTATCAATGATAGTTAAAGTGTAGCCTAAGGGAAGCTGGTGGTGAGTGCTTCTGACCCTGAAGACTTCAATCATCTAAAGTTTGGACTCTGCCTACTTCCCAAGGCCCTTAATGAACATATGTGTAGCCGTAGCTTAAAAACTTCCTCAGTTTGGGTTTCGGGGAGACACTGATTTTGAAAAAGCCCTGGTGTTCTCCTTACATGAATGGGACTCTTCCTACTGCTAAAACATGTCTGTCACACCCAGAGGATGGTATACCGTCTGATCGGGAAGAGTTTGGAAAAGGCATCTCATCTCCTCATCTCCTGGTGCTCGGGTTCACCCCTCCAGCGTCTTTACTAACAGTCTCCCCACTTGGAGATGTCAGCACTGTCAACATCCTGTTGCGTACAGTTTGGAATTTGTCCAGAGGATGAAGCGGAAGGATGAGGAACAATGAGAGACAAGTCCTAGGTGTTCAGACAGGCACATGTCACTCTAATTTCCAATCAGGAAGACGAATTGACCAAAGGCTAGGGTTGCCCATGGAAACAGTATAGGGCTTGAGGAAATCCCGCTGCTTTGTGGCCAGTTCCCATAAACACAAGTTGAACAATGGAACTCAGGGGCAGTAAAATTCACAAAACTGCAGAGTTGAAAATATCCATCACTGAAAAATGTCTTGAGGAAAGTCAGAGAAAAGGACTTGTAAGCAAGGGAGAATGGCAGGAAAGGGATTTGAGGAGGTAGAAAGGACTCGCCATTAAGCACAAGAAAAGGAGCTGAACATTGCCAACATTGCCAACATTGCAGTTGGCCAAAAAGGGTGTATGCGTTTTTTTCTGTATATATTCAAGAAAAGGGCATACACTTTTTTAGCCAACCAAACAGGTGGGCACTGGAAGTCAATACTACAAAAGATATCACTTCGCATCAGTCAGAAGAGCCATCCTCATAAAGCGTAAACAACAGAAATGCAGGACAGGGCAACGAGAAGAGGGAGCCCTGTGAGACTTATAGTGGAAATGTATATTGCCAACGGCCATTCTGGAGAAGTGTATTGTGTTTACTAAAGCATCTAAAAAATGAGCTACAGAGCATAGGGCACTTGCACTCATGGGCGTATATCTTGGGAAAAACAAAAATCGAGAGGACACAGGCACCCCAATGTTTACCCCCTCTCTGTTTAAAAGATCCTCGACTAGGATATAACTTAAATGTCTCTGGAGGGAAAAAATGGATAGAGATGTGGTACTTAGGTAGAGTGGAATATTATTCAGCCTGGAAATCAATGAAATATGGCCAGTTGTAACAACTCCGGAGGAGTTACGTATGATCATTCTAAGTGACAGAATTCAAAAAGAAAAAGACACATATCATAAGATATCACTTAAAGGTGGAATCCAAAATGGCTACACATGAAATAAATTACAAAACAAAAACATAGTCAAATATGTAGAAAACACGCATAAGGCTGCTAAACGGGAAAAGTGGGGAGGGGTGAGGCATCATCCAGGAGGTTGAAATTAGCAAAGATACCATTCCAAATACCAAACTGATAATCAACAAGGCCTACACGGTAGCTAAAAGAACTGCACTCAGCACACTCAAGTCACCGGAAAAGAATATATACGACTGGTAAGAATCTGAAAAAGAATTTATTGATGACTCTCTGTACGTGAATCAAGTGGATGTACAGCAGCAAGAAACAGAGCTTTGAAAATCAGCTGTAACCAATATAGTAATAAATTGAAAAAAATAAACGACAGAGAGACAGAGAAAACCTCTTACAACTTTTCCTCAGGGACGGTGATGCAACATGGATTGAACACATCTAGACCCACAGCAGGATGAGACATAAGGCTGGAAACTGTTTGCGCTAAGAGAAATGTGAGGTTGGGTGAGGAAATGCACACCCTTTAAAGTAATACTACCTGGTACCCATTCAATGGGTCCCAAATCTGCAGGTTCAAGGGATCTTCCTACAGCTAAAACATGCATGGAAAACCCAGAGGACTGTACACCATGTGATCGGGAGATGTGTCTAAAATGCACCTCATTTATCCTCTCCTGGTGCTCCTGTTCACCATTCCAGCCATGTTACTTAGAATCTCCCCACTTGGAGAATCAGCACATTTAAACTTCTGTTTCACACATTTTGCAAATTGTGAGGAGGATGAACGGGAAGAGGGGGAACCAATGAGAGAATAGTTGTAGGGGTTTGGACGGGCACATATCACTCTAATTTCCCATTAAGAATAAGAATTAAAGAAAGGCTCAGCCTGCCTCGCCGGAGCCAAAATAGGGCCTGAAGCAATCCTGCGGGTTTGAGGCCAGCTCACAAAAGAGCAACTTAAAAAATGGAGCTCAGGGTCACTGCAATTCACAAACCTGCAGAGTTATAAATGAAAACTAACGTCCAAAAATGTGTTGAGGTAAGGCAAAGAAGAGGATCTGAATGCAAGACAGAATTGCAAGAAACAGATTTCAAGAGATAGATTGGACTCGTCTTTAATGCACATGAAAAGCGGCAGAATTTCGACAATGATGCAGTTGGCCCAAAAGGGCGTATGCGTTTTTTCCTGATTATATCCAGGAAAAAACGCATACGCACTTTATGGGCAACGAAGCAAGCAAGCAATGCAAATG